>NW_009952153.1:3708710-3773602 GCF_000747805.2 Chaetura pelagica | reverse complement strand
CCCGTGCTGGGCTGTGCAGCAAAAGGGGAGCTGGGTTGTGCCAAATGCAGCGCCGAAGTGACTCCGGACACTTTAACCTCTCTCCTGGACCGGGTTTCCCACAGTCCCATCGCTACAGACTCGCCACAGGGCGTGGCATGAAAGCACCACGAGTACTCTGTGATTTCTAGGCCCGTGAGATGGGGATGTCTAGAACAGCTGCATTACTATGTTACAGCTGTTATATTATTAGATTGATGTGGGTTCTTCATGGCCTAGATCTGCATCTGCTATGGAGGGTGCCTGTAAACACTCCTCAGTGGTGCAAAATACCTGCTTCTTGTAGGCTAAAATGCTAGATTTGCATTGCTCAACAAAGACCTTGGAAGGTAAGATTACAGGAGACATTTGATTAGGCAGTGTTTTCTCTGCCCTTTCTTTCACCTGAGAAGGTCTCCAAGCAGCTATGGGAAGGGGTATTATGTCATATCTGCCTCCTCTGAGTAAAATAAAATGGTTGGGAGAACCAGATGCTTTTATTTATTGTGATTTAAAGTTGGCTTGTGAAAAATGCAAAGGGGCCGGAGTCATTCACTGACATACACACAGCAGCAGAGGAAGCAGCAGTACTCAACAAGCACAGGGATGGTCCTAAATATTTGCCTGATTTGCATCGCTCTGGCTCCACAGTCAGCCTTGTTCCCTTTTACTAGTTTGTCTTAAGTTACTCCCTGAATCTGGTTGTGGCAGAGGGGTTTCAGAACTGGAGGTGTCCTGCTGTGCCCAAGCCTCCAGAAATGGCACTGGGATCCCTTTGCACTGACACGGGGTGTTTTGAATTATGTTCTAAAGAGAAAGGGAATAATTATTGTTTAATTCTTTTTTCCATGGGCTGAGGCATTAATGTGTCTTTACTCTTGATGGCTGCCCATCTGTCTAGATTTACTTTAGCTTTAAACTGGTCAATGCTCTCTCTTCTGCAGTGTTCAGGTCTCCTATAGGCATTGCATAATGGGAATAAAGTGACTTGGCAAAGGAGGTTATGCTTTGCTGCTGGGAAGCAAAGTAGGAATTGGAATGGTGAAACCAGGTAGAAGATATCCAGGTACCTGTCATCAGTAGATTTATTTCATCATGCTCCATCACACTGGGAGAGGCTGCCCCTTTTTAGCTTTCAAATGATCATTCAGTCTTCTTCATGAGTCTGCATGAGTCACAAAGCTTTGTCTTTACATTTTTAAAATATTATGCAACCCTCAAAATCATGAGAGTTGATAACAGTCTGACCTCCAGCCAGCTTCCTGGTCTGGTTCCCTCCAGCATAAAGATTGGGAGTGATTCCAAATTTACCTCCTCCATGCCTCCTACCCACCTCTCTTGTGTCTGCCAGTCTCCACCTTCTCAGCTTTTGTATCCTGTTAATTATGATCACAGGCAGTGACAAAATCATTCTCCTGAAGAATAACAGGTGACCCAACTAACCTCTGTGACTTACGTTGTCTCTATTCCAAGTAAACTTCAAAAGATATTAAAAATATGTCACACAAATGTGACGTGCTCCCATCTGAGAACAGGAGCAGTATGTTGTCAGAGCAACAGGGTAATTTAGGCTGAAAGTAATGGATTAGAACCATGTTCTTCACAGTTAGAAACAACTTCATGACTACCTAGTCTAGTAAATGAGGCCACTGAGGTCTACAGTGCAGAGTATTTGCAGTAGAATTTCTGTATATGTTGGAATTATTTTCCTCAGTTCCTAACTCAATTATGTAAATATATATGTGTGCACACACATGTATGGATGTTATTTATATTGAATTTATTGTTCTATGTTCTGTCTGGTTTCTGAAATGCCTTTTTCTTCCTTAGAATTAATTTTAAATAAAAATTCTTGTAGGTTTTTATCTTATTTTAATCTGTAATTCAAGTCAGTTGTGGTTTTCCTGTGGCAAGTTTAAGCAAAGGTCTGGATTTTGAGGAAGGAGGTGAGGAAATAGAAGACGCTTAGAGGCTGGTGCTGATGAGGATCTGAACAAGTCTGCACCTAGAACACACCCAGGGATATTCCACTCACTCCTGAAAGCCTTTATGGGAACAGTGACCTGTAGAGCCTAGGCTGAAAGCTTTCCTGAGTAAGCTCCACAGTGTGAAAAAAAAAGTTGCTACAGTTAAAAACTGAACAAGCTCTTCCTAGGTCATTAGATAAGCAGATACTCAGAAGTGCTGCATTCCTGAGCACCACAGCAGCTGCAGTTCATCCACACCTTGAAAAACCAGGTCATGTCCAGAAGTGCCAAGCTGTGGATATAAGCCTTTTAAGACTAGGCTCCTCTTGGAAAAAGTACTGCTCAGATCTTACTAACTCTACTAGTTATTGCTCCAAAGCAAATTAGATGGGGAAAAAAAACAACACATGCTATAACCTTTGTTGAGCAGCGAAGTTGTTGTGGTGTTGTCCCTACTCTCAAAACAGAGTGCATTTCTGAAAGACTGTCACCTTGTTCTCAGGCAAAGGCTGGAGAGGACCATGATAAGGAGAGCTGGGACGGGCTGTGCTCCTTCACTGTGCCCCAGGACTTCCAGTCTGACTCTAAGGGAGTGGCTTTTTACCCAATTCCTGAGCAGGGATCAGTGGCTGTGAGGAGCAGAGCTTGTTATGGGACATTTAAATAATATGCACAGATCTTTGTCCAGCATAGCTTGAGTAGAAACCAAGATCCAAGGGAGGGGTGAAGGCAGTGTAGCTTTTCTCTGCCCTTGATCTCTTTCTTATCTCTTTGCCTCTTCTCATGTCTACTCACCTCTGTTTATTTTACCCATTCTCTTGTTCCTGTTCCCTCAGCCCCTCAGCCCTCTACCCCTCCTGGCAGTCTTATCACAAATTGGAGCTGTCTCAAAATTTGCCATCTGTCATGCTCAGTGATACCCACTCTCAGCAGATACTCCAGGAGGAACAGTGATATTTGATGTCTTTCTTACAGCTTCCACCCTCCAGCATCATGTGGATATAATTATTATTTTTATTTTCTGAAGCTAAGAATGAAACTCTGTTGCCTTTTCAGGTAACTGCAGAGCTATCCTTGGTGTCACAGGAGTCACTTTTGGTGCAAAAGTAGTGTCAAAGCTTCAGAAAAATCCTGCAAAAATTACAGAGTGCCTCCTAAAAGCTCCAAATAACCAAGCAAACCTATGAAATTATAAATATAGACCCCAACTTAATTAAACATTTTTATGTTTTTTAAGCCAGTTTTTTGATTTCAAGGTGCAGGATCAGGGTTTCAGACCTGTAGGAGCTGGTTCACCAGCCAAATCACCATGGATGCAGCTCTTCTCTTTGCCATCCTTTGTGTCTTGTCGGCTTAGATCCCAGGTCTTTCAGCTTTATACAGTGAATACCATAGCATTCTGCTGATCTGACCTGGGACTTTTCATACTGGGGCAGTGAAAATGGTGCTTATTTAACAGAAAGAAACTTGAAACTCATCTTGACCAACCCAGCTGGATAGAAGCTTAGCAAAACACCTTCCTACCTTCTAATGATAACATGCAAGTGCCACTGCTTGCTGCAGCTATCCAAAAAACTGAAATTGAGCCTGCTTCTGCAGGCAAGGGTTTCAGGATTGGGAAAACTAGCTTTCCAGGAAGAAAATTAAAATCATGTATTTTTGGTGCAGTTAGACAGTCAAATACATTGTGAAGAGAAACGCTTGCAGTTTTTAGAGCTGGCAAGCTGTGTGTCCTAGTTCAGGACTCAACCAGTGAAATCTCTGCTGTGGTGTCAAAGGGAGAGAGCCAATTGAAGGCTGTCATAGCATGTAATTAGTAGCAGTTGCATGTGGGCTGTGCATGGGAATAAATATCAAGTCTCTGAAGACTAAGCAGGGTGTCTGGTTCTGTATAATGTGATGAGCTCTATTAAAATCTTATAGCATACTTTAAAAAACCCTGGACTTGAATTGACAAAACATATTTAGGAAGCCACATGTATTGCTCAGTGTGTCATGAAAGGGAGACAGCTTCCTTTTAAAGGGCAAGGCAGGACTATCTCTACCCATGAAATATTTTCATATAAGTACCTGTCACTGCATCAAATGAAGTGTGGCCAGTAGGTCAAGGGAGGTGATTCTGCCCTTCTACTCGGCTCTTGCAAGACCCCACCAGGAGTACTGTGTCTAGTCCTGGAGCCCCCAACATAAAAAGAATATGGATCTCCTGGAGAAAGTCCAGAGGAGGGCCATGAAAATGATGAGAGGGCTGGAGCACTTCTCATACTAGGACAGGCTGAGAGAGTTGGGGCTGTTCAGCCTGGAGAAGAGAAGGCTCTGGGGGGACCTTGTTAGGAGCTGGTTCACCAGCCAAATCACCATGGATGCAGCTCTTCTCTTTGCCATCCTTTGTGTCTTGTCGGCTTAGATCCCAGGTCTTTCAGCTTTATACAGTGAATACCATAGCATTCTGCTGATCTGACCTGGGACTTTTCATACTGGGGCAGTGAAAATGGTGCTTATTTAACAGAAAGAAACTTGAAACTCATCTTGACCAACCCAGCTGGATAGAAGCTTAGCAAAACACCTTCCTACCTTCTAATGATAACATGCAAGTGCCACTGCTTGCTGCAGCTATCCAAAAAACTGAAATTGAGCCTGCTTCTGCAGGCAAGGGTTTCAGGATTGGGAAAACTAGCTTTCCAGGAAGAAAATTAAAATCATGTATTTTTGGTGCAGTTAGACAGTCAAATACATTGTGAAGAGAAACGCTTGCAGTTTTTAGAGCTGGCAAGCTGTGTGTCCTAGTTCAGGACTCAACCAGTGAAATCTCTGCTGTGGTGTCAAAGGGAGAGAGCCAATTGAAGGCTGTCATAGCATGTAATTAGTAGCAGTTGCATGTGGGCTGTGCATGGGAATAAATATCAAGTCTCTGAAGACTAAGCAGGGTGTCTGGTTCTGTATAATGTGATGAGCTCTATTAAAATCTTATAGCATACTTTAAAAAACCCTGGACTTGAATTGACAAAACATATTTAGGAAGCCACATGTATTGCTCAGTGTGTCATGAAAGGGAGACAGCTTCCTTTTAAAGGGCAAGGCAGGACTATCTCTACCCATGAAATATTTTCATATAAGTACCTGTCACTGCATCAAATGAAGTGTGGCCAGTAGGTCAAGGGAGGTGATTCTGCCCTTCTACTCGGCTCTTGCAAGACCCCACCAGGAGTACTGTGTCTAGTCCTGGAGCCCCCAACATAAAAAGAATATGGATCTCCTGGAGAAAGTCCAGAGGAGGGCCATGAAAATGATGAGAGGGCTGGAGCACTTCTCATACTAGGACAGGCTGAGAGAGTTGGGGCTGTTCAGCCTGGAGAAGAGAAGGCTCTGGGGGGACCTTGTTGCTGCCTTCCAGTACCTGAAGGGGGCTTACAGGAAAGCTGGGGAGGGACTTTGTAAAAAGGCTTGTAGTGAGAGGTCAAGAGGTAATGGATCAAAACTGGAAGAGGGGAGGTTTAGGTTAGACATTAGGAGGAAATTCTTTAGTGTGAGGGTGGTGAGACACTGGAACAGATCGCCCAGGGAAGTTGTGGAAGCCCCATCCCTGGATGCATTAAGGCCAGGTTGGATGGGGCCCTGAGCAACCTGGTCTAGTGGAAGGTGTCCCTGCCCATGCAGGGGAGTTGGAACTAAATGATCTTTAAGGTCCCTTCCAAGTCAAATCATTCTATGATTCTGTCATAAGGATGAGAGAAGATCAAGTTTCCTTCTCTTCCTGGTGACCAGAGCTAAAAAGTGCTGAAATCAAAGTTGTTTCCTCCAGCATGTATTTTCACCTTAGCTATGCAGTCCAGACATAGTTTGAGCCATCATTTTGAACCTGAGGGTTACTGAAAAAATGAACAACATTATGATATTAGGATTTATCTCTGGTTAAAAGTTAATTCAGTTTGAGAAATAGCATGTATTTGAACACTGTGTCTCTTCCTGAGCACATCCATGTGACAAAAAGCCCCTTAGGCTGTTGGGAAATTCCAGTGGTGTCAGAGCAGATACAGAATCAGTTCAATGGTCAAAACTGGTCCAGCATAAGCAATAGCAAATTTTAGAATAATTTAAACTAAGCCCTAAATAACCCACTCCAAATCTGCCCAGAATTAACTTTCAGTAATGTTGTATAATACTGTATAATAAATGCCTGGAAAAGCAGAGTACATATTTACACTGTTTTGACTGCAAATTCTCACAAGGCAGGAGGTAAAAACATTAAATCTGCCTCAAGCTGCTGTATCCTAAAAGAAGTGTAAGAAACTACCAGGACCTTCCGTCCTTTCTGAGAGCATATCTTACCTCTGTAAGGGCAGGGTGCTCGTGAAAGCACCAGGGTCCATTAGCAGTTCTTAAGCTAGCTCTGATTGTCTCACATCTGAACCAGAGCCAAAGCTTTCTGAAGTCAATAGAAACATTTCTGTTACTTTTGGATGCCGACTGGCACTGTATCCATGCAGTGATGGAACAGCAATAGCCTGGAGCTCATACAGCAGCAGAGGCAGTGGGGTTTTAGCCTTCGTGTAAGAAGTGTGCTGAGCCTGCTGTTCTGACCTTAGTATTCCACACCAGCACCTACAGATTTGCCCATTAAAGCTGTTATTTTTCTGGAAGATCTATCCCACCAACCATGTTACACGCTGAACAGCTTCATCATCTGTGCTCCTCTATAATCTTCCAAAGCCAGAGAGCTGAAGCTTTGCGGTTTGCTCAGATCAGCAGAGCAGAACAGTGACAGTGCCGTGTTATTTGCGCTTGGTAGATGTGATTTCCAGGAAAAATGCCTGTGCCAGACTATGACCACGAGATGGCAGCCTATGCAGTAGAAAAATGGGCCCTGTTTATGCCTGTAAGAAAAGAGGGTTATCCTGTACGTGAACCTCTGCAGGTAAAAGTGGCCTCAAAGTTCGGATGATGTCTAGCAGATGTGCCAGCTCCCACCGGTGCCACAGGATCTGATGGGTAGGAAGCAGGTGAGATGTGCCGACAAGCATGGAAATACCGCAGAGAATTCAGACAAGCTGGGATGTTTTAGAAGGATAGCAGGAAAGTTACAACCCTGAAAACACACGAGTCTGGAGGGGGGGGATGCAATGAAAGAGACCTAGGAGGCACATGGCCAAAAAATACTTTTTGCTTATCAGCAGCAAAAGATCTTAGAGTTTGCTGTGTGGTAAATACACATGAGCACAGGAGGGTGCTGCTCCTTCTCTGTCTTTGTATAAAACAGTATCTCTGTTCTCTGCTCCTTAGTGCCATCGGCTTACAGGCTTCACAGGATGCATGTTCCTTCATCCTGGACACAGACCTAAGTGAGGCTGGCACCTGAATATAACCCCAGATGGTTACATCTTCCTAAGCTCAAGAAACAATCCCACAAAAGGCAGAATTATGCTTTTAATTGATGACTGGCTACAGCCATAAGTCAGCTGAAAAAGCACCCAGCTCTGGCAGCCTGCAAAATGGTGTCCTAAGGACTTAATGCTGGTACAGGTGAGGGTGAAGATAATTCACCGTCATCCCTCACTAGTTAAGGGCATGTATCAGAGGGCTGGTGGTTTAAGGGCTTGGTCATTTAAGGGCGACTCAGAATGTGTCACATAATTTGCCAGGTGGTCTGAATTGGAGGAATCTGGAAACCAGTGTCTGCTAGAAATATCTCTATGGAAATTACTCTGCCATTTTGTTTTGAGTATTGTTTGCCTTTCCTTAGCAGCATCCCAGCTGGGAGTGAGGGCACAAGGATCCGTAAGGAAGTGAAGGAGAAGTGGCCTAAGGGCACAGGGCGAATTACAGACCAAGCGTGACAGAGAAGCCTGGTTTCCTGACTAACAAGTCTGAGCTGCCCCATGTGCAGAACAATCTGTCCCCTGCCTCTCCCCGCCCCCCCCAAATCCCACCCCCAGAAAAAAATAGAAGTCAAAAGTCAACTCATAGAAGACTTGGAGGGGGCAGAGAAGGAGAGGTGTTGTAGACAGTGGAGGGCTTTTAACAGAAGAAATGGAGATACTGTAATTTGCTGTTAAGCCCACTATTGCAATTTGAGTCCTGCAGGGAATGATTCAAGAGACAGAAGCTACTACTCACTCACCTGCACCTGGTCCCAAACCTCATTTACATTATGCAGAAGGAATTAATCAATAGGTGTGGTTTCCTTTTGGAATATAGAAGCCCACAGAAAAGGAGGCTTGGCTTCTCTGATATACTTCAATCTCTAGCTCCCAGAGGTGTTGTCAAGCGTGTCATCTCTGAGTAACTGTGTGGGGTCACCTTCTTGACCCTTCAGTGAGTGAGGCCAGTTTCTAGGTTCAGAGGGGCATGGTTGGCAGGGCCAGGTAGATAACAGGATGGAAGTATTATTCTTCATGGCAGGTTCTAACTCCTTTTCCCTGCCTCCTCATATAGTCCTGCTTTTTTGAGGTAATACAGGACCTATTTTTCAGAAGCTGTGTGGTTAGCCATACCCTTCAGCCAAGCAGTTTCCCTGACTCAGGATCTTTGCTTCCTCTAACAGTAGCATCACTAGTAAGAAATTGCAACTGCCCTATTACAGAAAGATGGGGGCTCATTTTTCCAGTCTTGGCAGCATGTAGGAGATCATTTGGACTGGCATCCTCCCAAGCATAATGTACTGAAATGTCATTCTGCTTCCAGGTGAAGCTTGGATTCTTCCCAGCTTGTCCTCTTGTTTGGCTTGCAGCATCTGTGCATCTTGCCCTCATCTCTTGGCATGCAGGTGCTCAAAGCTGTAGAAACACTGGTGTTTCCCAGTGTTACTGCTGGGAAAGTGGAAATAGGTGTACTTGAAATCCTGCAAGGCTGGGGTTTGCTGAGGTCATTCTGCTTTGTTCTTGCTATCCTGCAAATGCCCACTCTTTGAAAGGGCCCCCAAATGAAGTGAGCCACTTTGGAGCAGCTTGGTCAACGTTCAAAGCCTACTGACTGGATTCCATCTGCTCGGGGTCACTCTGAACCAGGTCATTTTTAGTGCTCTTCACAGGGGGCGCCAAGCATAAGCACTTGGATTTGGAAGTTTGGCGTTTAGGTTTTAATGATAAGCTTTGCATGTGGATTTTGGCCATTCCCTTCCCCTAGCATTTGGGGCTTTATTATTATTTTTTGCATATTTCCATGATAGGAACAGGAATTTGAGTCAAATTCAGTCAAAGTGCCACAGAGTGCCTCAGTTCTGTGATGTTTCTACCTCTGAAAACAGCTTATTTTCACAGGGATGTCCACACAGTCCTGTTTCAGACCAGTGAGAACCCAAGCCATTGCTCAGCTAGCAACTGGAATGTTTCAAAGCTGAGTTTTTATCTGGCTTGCTAAAGAATATTGTATTTCTGAATGCTCCATGTCACACAGAGTCTGTTAAATAATGCATGCCATGATGTAGAGCTCAGTGTTGACACACAGGAAAAGCTGTCTTCTGAGCAGCAACTTCTCTGCCTGGCAGCAGCAGCTGGACACAGTTTACCTAAATTTGTTCAGGTCCTTTTGGTCTTTAAGTTGATAATAGCTTTTCCTTTTCCTTCATTAAACAGCTTCTGATAAGAATTTTTTTTCCTGAGGGAAATAGGAAGAACTTGAAAATTTCTGGAGAAAACGAGAAAAAAAGTCTACCATTAATTGTATTTGTGTGTTCTACTTTCCAAAGCATTTAATTTCCCCTCCTGAACTGTCGTTTGACATCTACAGGAAAGGGGCTGGAAAAAAAACTGGTTAAACCAGGCTCAAGTTTGGGCAGCACAGCCTCAGAACCAACATTCATCCCTGGCCCTGCAGGGTTTGACTCCTAGATGTGGAAGAAATCAAAATCAACATGCTGTCATGCCCATACTATGAGGGAAGAGCAGAGACTTGGCAGAGGTCAAGAGACCCAAATGCAGCTCTTTGAACTGGCTTTGTGCAGCCCCTCTCCTGATTAAAATGACTCAGGGAGTGGCTTTAATTTATATCATGGAGTTTGTCAACAGTCATGTGGACATGTCTCTGTGCCCAGCCTGCTCTCCCTGGTCTCTCCTAGCAAGGCCTTCTTGTCTTTGCTGTATGTTGTGATTGTAACAGAAGTGGTTCTGGCCTCTCTGGAGGCTGCCTGTCCCTCACCAGGCAGATTCATGAGGCAGAATTGAAGACTTATTCAATGGTGTCCTTAAGTAGGCTGGATTTTATGGCTAACACAGAGGAATTAAGCACCAGTATAGAAGTCAGTATATACTTAAATGAAGTCAAAACACATTCTTAATGTTTCTGAAGTTAATAATGCATCACAGAATCACAGAATCCTAGGGGCTGGAAGGGACCTCAAAAGATCATCTAGTCCAACCCCCCTGCCAGAGCAGGATCACCTGGAGTACATCACACAGGAACATGTCCAGGAGGGTTTTGAATGTCTCCAGTGAAGGAGACTCCACAACTTCTCTGGGCAGCCTGTTCATCAAGCACTCATTGCACAGGGAGCTGAGGAAATAAAAAAACAGCTTCATATTGTACAACAGGGTCTTTAGGTTTGCTGCTCTCCATTCCAGTTTTATTTTGTTGTTTCATACAATAATGTGTTAGCAGTGAGATTTATATTAGGCCAGTTCCATGGAAGTCTCTTACTGCTAACTTTTTTTTTTTTTTTTTGAGGTGAATTTATATACAAATGTAGCCATTTGTAAGCAACCAATATATTCAATAACATTTCCCTCTGTGGTACATTTCTCCTGGAAATCTAGAAATGAGAAACTCTGAAATGCCAGACTTCTTAGAATGCTGTCTCTATTTGATTTCGTTCTTGCCTGAATTTTCATTACAGTTACTTTTGGGTTTCAGTTATACAGTACATTGACTGATTAATATTAAACAAAGTCTACATAAATGTCCTGGCCTTCTTTTTACAAATTCTGCCTCTGTAGAGATTTTTTTTTTTTTTTTTTTTTTTTATGGTGCCCTTCTTAGTGCCCTCTATTCCATTTCATTCTTTTCTTGGGTTCAGGTTGTTCTGACAGACAAGTGACAGCACAAGACAGGAGGAGAATTATTACATTTTGCAGGGAAATTATACAGAGTAGAAAACCAATAGTTAAATGTTCACTGGAACTGCCTAAAACTTCTTTGAAGAATAATTAGCTTTCAAGAGAGCTCTGCTAGCTGGAATTCCTCTCCAATTCTGCATGCAGAAGATAAATTTAGTCTAGGATAAGCAGTGTGCTTTGAGGTCTCGTTCATGGTCCAAGGAAATGGTTTGTATGGACAGAATTAAGGAATTATCTAGGAGAGGTATGAAAGAAAGCCTGGCTGGCTATATCCATCCTGAGCTCAGAAGCAAGCCACAAGCAATGAGGAACAGGGGAAACTGAGCAGAGTGAAGCACAGAGGAGACTTAGGTGCTAGGGCTCAGCACCTGATTTTCCAGGTGACTGTTCAAATGGCAATTAGTCATTGGAGTGGCAATTCCATTAAGTGGTCAAGGGGCTACCAATGGGGAGAGTCAAGCCCACAGACAGCTCAACAGGTGTAAATGGTTCATTTGATAAAGCAACATCAGTCAGCTCCAGCCTGAATGCCTGACTGGGAGATCAGCAAAAGCTGAAGTTGGAGAAGAGACTAGAAAGCAGTAGAGGACTTCTGTTGAGCTCCACCACTGTGTGCTGAACCCATTGTATGTCTGATCATTTTCAAAATGCTGCTTCCTCATGGGATATTGCTGCAGGTAATCCTAAACTTGGGAGATGAAGTGTGGAATTTAATAGCTTTGGTGCTTTGAACTGATGTGCAGAGCGTTGACCTAGGAGTGAGTTAGTCAAGCTCTTTAGAGCTGTCAGCACTGTCTTTCAGAAGCATAAAAATACACTTGAAAGACACAGAAAGCTGCTACAAGAACTGTCAATCACAGTTCATGACAGGCTAAGTAACACCTGGACAGTTAATTAATCCTTTTGAAGAACAGACTAGTAAGGCTGAAAAAGTACTGGAGGCATGATTTAACAGGTATGAAGAGGTGGGAGGTTTGAGAAAGATAAAACAAAGCTAGATAACTAAGCAGTACAAGAGCAAAATAAGTCATCATAGTGGAGATGATCACAGGGTAACAGAGCATGATTCCTGCCCTTTGTTTATCCATGGAGATCAATGTTTAATCTCTTTTGGCATTTGCATCCTTAAAGTCACTAGCATTGTATGAAAACATGCATTTGTTTTTCTTGGGCTTGGTGTTCTTTTTCTAAAAAAAATATCCATTCTTAGGAACTAGAAAAACATCCATGCACATGTGTAAGGTTAAGGCATGTGACTCATACTGTCTACAGCCACAGATGTCTCTCAGTCTTGCAATTAAATATGTGCTAAAGTGGTCTGTTGGAGCAGAGCCCAGGAGTACTTTGTGCAGGTTTGAGCTCATAGGTACAAAAGTGGTGCAAAACCAGGCCTAGAATTATAGACCTGTCAGCTTAGCTTCAGTTCCTGGAAAAATACTGGAACAACCAAACAAATAATTTGTGAGCATCTACAAGAAAACAAGGGGATGACTGTAGATTTTTTTTGAGAGGCAAAAGATTCAAACCTATCTAATTTCCTAGTAGAACAGGGCAACGCCCAGAGATTGGTTTGAATTTTGGAGCTGTTTCACATGCATGGTTAAAAGGATGGCATGGAGGAAAATACGTGGGTGCAAAACTGTTGGCAAACTGATGGAAGGATGTATTTGAAGGAAGTTCTGAGGGTGCCATTTTGTATGCTTGTCTTCTGTTTCCATATGCGATCTGGCTGATGGAAGAGAGACTATGTTGGACTGTTACCCCTATGGCAAGTGCCATAACTTTTGTAGTCAGCTCTGTGCTTGCAAGCAGGAGCAAAGCACTTGCTTTTGGCCAGGGTACTTTAAGACTGGGCTGGACAATAGTTGAGCATGAAAAGGAAAGCAGTAAGGCTGAGCAAAGGTCTAGAAGACTTAATCTATCAGGAAAGACTGAGGGGGTTTCCTTCTCAGGAGAGAGAGACTGAAGGGGAAGCTAAATCTCTTCCAAAATATTGTCAGCAGCTGCAAAGGAAAAGGAGAATTAAGACAAGCTGTGAGCTAAACTACTTCAAGGGATAACTAGGGCACTTCGTTTTTAGTAATTAACTTGATACTACAGGAATGTGAAGGACTGAAGCAGATTCCCTGGGAGAGGTGAGTGTCTGACACTGAAAATAAGCAAGAAGTCTGTCAGGAATTACCTATGCAAGTCCTTCCTTACACAGATTGATGGAGTAAATGATCTGTGGAAATCCCTTCTATGGTTCTGGTTCTGCTAGAGTTAACTTACATGAGTCTGCCAGCATAAATCCAAATTTATTTAAGTCAATGCCAATATGTGGTATTGATGGAAAGGGAATTATCTTCTCAGCAATACCACTGTAGATATCCAGAGGCTTTCAACTTTGGCACTGAGCAATGTTAAAGGTATAAGTACAGAGAAAAGCAGGGTAGGAGGGTGCAAAAAGCTACTAAAAAAAACCTTAAATATTTAACTTGAAACTTGCTTGTTAAGTAGTGTGTTAGCCAGAAGTTGTTGGTTTATCCCTCTTTGCCTCAGCCCCTAAATCTTAGTGGTTTCAGAGTCTGATAAAGGGGAGTAATGCAGGGCAGGCTTCTTACGGTCCTCCAGACAGCAGAAGATGACAGCCTTATACACAGCAGACAAATTAACTATACAGATATTTTCAGCATTTAGTGGTCCACCAAATGCTATTAGTCTTGCTAGCATTTGGGCTCATCTTCTTTTCATCTATGCTTCTTCAATGAGTCTGCTTAGT
Organism: Chaetura pelagica; assembly: GCF_000747805.2. Lineage (NCBI taxonomy): Eukaryota > Metazoa > Chordata > Aves > Apodiformes > Apodidae > Chaetura > Chaetura pelagica. The sequence continues at coordinate 3,759,809 of NW_009952153.1, read as the reverse complement.
GTTTTTAATTTATTTTTTTTTTTCCATCTGTAGTTAATTTCTGGATCCTCAAGCTCCCTGTTCATTTTTACGCTGAGGTAATTTCTTCCTTACAGCTGCCTGTACATAACAGCTCCATTAAATGTGCAAGTAGGAAACTGGGACGTGATGTTTCACTTCAGATGTGGTGCTGTAATCATGGTGATTGTGTTCTCTTTGAAAGCTCCGTTCCTGTTACCTGCAGGAATTGGGAATTTTCTTCATCTAGTCTCTTGTTTATTTTTAAGAAAAGCGATAAACATCCTGGTAGATTTCCATAAGTCACCTAGTTATTGTTTCATGTATTTAGTTATCCATCATAGAACACTTAGTAGTCTTTCAACTAAGAAAACACGTTCTTGTATTCAAAAAGAGGAGTACTACAAATACGGAAGAACAAGGATAACAGACTCTTTGCTCAGCTTCTGGCCTTGCTTTATGGACAGATTCCTGAGAGAGCAGGAATTTGTCCTTGAATTGTCCTCATTAGGAGAACTGACTAATTGATAAAATAATCCACATCTGCTGGGCTTGACCTCTGTTTCCTAAATCCAGGCTCTTGAAAAGGTTTAGGTTTGCATGTAAGAATTAGTGGAGATACTCCAGTTCCAGTGTTCTGAGGTGATGGGTCAGCAGTGTTGTCCAAAGATTGTCTGGCACAGAAATGGCTCCCAGAACACTGGACCAGGACTCCAGACCCCTCAGCTTTCTCTTTTCCCTGTGACACACTCTGGAATGCTTCCTCAGTTGAACTGTGCTGCCTATACAGGGGCCAGGTTCTTGCATCAGTTGGAAAAGAGCCAAAGGAGTGAGAAACCTCTACTCTTAACACAAATTCAGCTGTAGCAGTGGATATTTAAGGTTTTTGATCAATGTTTGAGGTTTGTAGCTCTAGTGTAGCCCTAGGCAGGATAGGATTGTTCTTATTAAATTGTAGTTAGAAGCATATAGCTTTTTCTGTATTGCGGAGTAATCAGCATTTGTGTCTGCTCAGATATGTTGGTGTGGTGACACTCTGGAAGCTTCCAATGGGAAACAGTATTTCAGGCTTTGCCTTGGGCACAAGTTGACCTGTGATGTCGTGCAGTGTGAAGTGCATCCAAGTGGCACAGTGGAAACTCGTGGGTTGTTTCTTCTTACTAAAAAAAAAGAAAAAATTAAAAAGCCAGAAGAATCCACCCACCCAAAAGATGTGTTTCTTGCAGTTATGCTTTTTCTTGCTTCTTGGAGCTGATAAAACTGCATTGCCCATAGTTGGTTTTTGTTTGTTGTGGGTTTTTTGCTCTTTATTTATTTATTTTGTCCCTAGGAAATGCCAAAATAAACTAGAGGCATCACAGCAGACTAATCATAGGGCTAAGCATTTCAGAGTTCCTGTGTTGATGGTATCTGGGCTCCTTGGGTAGATGCTGCCCATGGCACTTGCTGTAACAGTGAAGCATGTCTGCTCACAGACTGTCATCTAGAAATGTCACAACTTCCCCTGCTGTGAAGAAAGTGGTGCCCCCTCCCCTTGAGCTCCATAATGGGGAGGGCTGTTCCACAGAGAAATCTGCCTTTAGTAGATTATTTTCATTTCCCCCTCCCCCTCCCTCCCCACTTGCACTTGTCAATTTGGAGATTCTCTCAGCTTATTTCAAAGCCAGTTTTAAGCCTTTTAAATTAGCTTTATCATGATACACTTATGGGATGTTTTTCATGCTTTTAGCACTACCTGTTTAGAGAGATGAAAGCAAAACTTAAGGCAATCTCACTCACTCCCTGCCTGAAATCAAGCTAAAGAATTAGGATTGTAAGAAAGGCCCGTGGCTCCTTAGAACATCTGCTATGTCCTGCAGTATGAACCAATAATATATTATAAATTACACAGAATGAAATAGCAAACACAACTGCTGTAAGGCAAAGCCCAGCAAAGCCACTGTAGCACCACCAACCTCCCTGCAGTGACCTTTGTAAGACTGGTGCTGTCTCACCCTGCCACTAGTTGTGCCTTGTCCCTCTATGTATACTTTTATATGTTTTACATATCTTCAGTATCTAATCAGTGAGCTTTCAAAACATGGGCTGCAAATACATCATTCCTTCAAAGACTGTGTGACAAGTGCAGGATCCAGCTGTGTCTGATCTGCCAAGCTTTAGAAGTGTTGGGCTGTCTCCAGTGCAGATAAGAAGCACGTGTGGCTCTGTTGTGAGTCTGATGCAAGTGGCTTCCCAAAGCATGACACCTATGCAATCAAGTTGCTTATAAAGAGCAAGTCCTACATCTTGAGATCGATCCATCTCCATGTCATGTGTCTGGTATGCCTGGCACCAGCAGGAAACACACTGTGGCATGTGTCTGAGGAGGTCACTTGTGCATGGCTGGTATTTTAGGCATTGGGAACATCCAGTCCTGGCACTCCCATCTTGATTATTATTTTTTGTTGTTGTTACAGAACTAAGTGTGTAGTAGAGATATAGATTATGCTAACCCAGAGTTGTGTGTGTTACACTAAATATAAACCAACTTAATCATGGCAAGCACATAAGAGGGTTCAGTAAATATTTATGTTGATTAAACCATTAACAAGAATGGCAAATCTCATTGCACTAATTATTATGTTGTTTCTCTGCCTTCCCCTGACTCTGTTCTTGAATGTATTTCCTAAAATACAGTAAAGGCATGTAGGGCAATTTCTCACCTCAGGGGCTTTGAAACACCTCCCAGGAATTCTTTGTGGAGGGGAATAGCACCTCCATGCTGGGCTCTGGCTTCAGTGGAGCTGTGTGAGTGGGTAATGCCTGCTCAGGAAAACCAAGTCTGGAGAAAAGCATCCCAAAAAACTGAGATAGTTTCCTAGGAAGAGAATGTCAGTGCTGAGGAGTGTTTAACCCAGGGGGTTCACAGAATCACAGAATTGCTGGAGTTGGAAGGGACCTCTAGAGGTCATCTAGTCCAGCTCTCCCACTGAAGCAGCATAATCTAGGGCACGTTACACAGAACTGCATCCAGGTGGGTTTTGAGTATGTCCAGAGATGGAGACTCCACAGCCTCCCTGGGCAGCCTATTCCAGTGCTCCATCATGCTGTCTTAGTATCTTTTGACAGGCATACAGACATCCAGGAGGGAATAGCTTCAGCTCATAGATTAATTATTAACATATATTTGAAAGGTGAAAGTATGTGTTCATGTAACTAGCATTTTTCCATGGCCACTAACATTATAGTTCTGTTGGGAAATAGTTATGCAGTGTTGCACAAACAAAACTGTGATATTTGAAGTCCAATTCTGTACTTTCTTAATAATGTTTTTTCAAAAATATGGATGAATTGCAGCTGGGGTCAGAGAGAAAGAGCCTGTCGTGAGTGATCAGTTGTTTCTGTTCTGAGTTGTAGGGCAAAGGGTTTGATGCTGAAGTTTATGGGTTTTAAATAGACTTATTGCCCAACTACATTATTTCAAATTACTCAAAGGGATCTACTGAGAAACATTTGTTGATTATTTTTTTTTTTTAATTTCTTTTTAAATTCATGACAAGTTGGAATATTGTCTCTGATTTTAATGGCAGTACAGGAGGAGGGGAAACAGGCGTGTCCCAAAGGATGTTAGCAAAATCTTTTGACTAGGTTTGTAGGCTTTAAGAGCAAGTTGCTGTTGTTGTTTTTATTTTGTTATACATTAGTGATGAAACATTCAAGACTATTTAAGGAATTCAAATCCCTCATTCCCACTCAAATTAAAAGCAACTGGGCATTCAGATTCTTTAGTCAGCTTCAGCAGTCTACAACTTCAGTGTTACTTCAATATAGCTAATTTGTGTAAAACATACTTTTAAGTGCTGTTATATTATAATTTATTTCATGGTGTTATTGCCTTACAGCCATAATTTTATGCTTGTGCACAGTAGTTCTCCATATCCCAATGGACTGGAAAGCTTTATAAACAAATGTAGGCCATCCCCAAGTCCTCAGGCAAGCAAAACTTCCACTGAAGACTTCAGAGGCTTTGTTCACATAATGTGTCCAACTTCAGACTGTGAATACTGCTGAGTGTAATAAGCAGAAGTCATCCTTTGAGTGAAGGTCACTCTGGGGGAAAAGCAATATCTGTAGAGCAGCCTACACACTTTCCCTGCAATAGTTTGGAGAAGAAAATTATGGTTATCAGCTGAAATTGCACAAGGTTATGTGCACAGAATGGGATTGTGCACCAAGGGACTTGACAAGTCCAGATCAAAACAGAATTCTGGCTAGAGGAAACCTTGTATGGGATGTTCTGCAGAATATGGGGTTTACATATCATGGGTTACTTGGCAAATATGTAAAGACTAAAACTCCAAGCTTTTCATTCAGTTTTTTTCTGCTTTAGCATGTTTTCTCCCAGTGCTTTGATGTTCTGAAATTAAAATGTTTGTTTTCAGCCTGATTTGATATTAAGCTGGTTAAACATCTTATAGAAGCTGTTTTGAAAGCTTTCTTTTTTCTCTTTGGACCCAGCTCCCTGGGTGGATAACATCTCTTATCATCAGTCAGACAGTTCCAAATTGTGGCTTTAGATAATGAAAACCAAGCCATAGTGTTATTCTTCTCAGCAGAGTTCTTCCTTTATTTCCTTTCACTTCAGATGGTTTTTTTCTCTGCATGTATATAGCCCCATGTGTACATTACAGCATTATACTGTACAACACAAAATTTCAGTGGCTTGGTATCCGTTTCCTTTTAGATTAGACTTGCAAGGGAGTTGGAGTCCTGACTGATGGCTCAGGAGGTGCCTTCTGTCTTCATCAGCAGTTTTCCGTTGTCCTGCAATTGAAGTCACCCCTCACAGTCCTCCCCTGCCAGGGGTCTGTAATTTCTGATCCTGGCTATGCTCCTTGCCATAGCATCTTTTCACTGTGGCATGACAATATCACCCTGTAGTGCTCCATGGGTTTCCTTCCTGGCTGAAAGACCAGGAGGACAAGACAAAATCAGGAAAGTTTTAGCTCTTTGATGCTGTCCAGTCATGTCAACTGGCTTAATTCAGACTGCCATTTTATTGCACTCCCTCCCTGCACTGTCACTGCTACTACAGCAGCCACCAGTCAACAAACGGCAGTGGGGAAACAGACTGTATTTCCACCTCCATGTTCACCATAGCACCTACAGCAGATGTGATGGCCCTGATCCAAAACTCAGAAAGGTCAAAGCAAAGATGCTACTGAGAACTAGACACCTGAAAGTAGATATTTGAGCCAGGGACCCTCTCCTCTTTAGCAAGAAAATATCAGACCAACCAGTGGATACACCTGGGGATCCATCTCATTTGCTCTCTTACTGTCTTCCCTCTCAGCCTCTTGTCCTAGAGCCTGGATCAGTACATCTCGGTAGGCTCTGGGTGCTTTTTCTGAAGCAGGGATGTTGGGGAATACACCAATTCAGTTGTTCTAGCCATGTGCTGGAGTAAATGTAATTCAAGAGCCATCACAGCCTGAAGCAGCGAGACAACAGGAATGGGTGAGAGATGATCCAGCAATGAACAAGCCACAGGGTATTTCTGGGTTTTCCCTTTAAAGGCAACTATGGTGCCTGTTCAGTTCCAGTGAGATGCCAGAGAGCTAGCTGTGCTGGCTGCTCTTGTGTTTGCTCCCAACCTCAATCTGCTCCAGCTCTGGCTGCAGAGCTCAGAGGAAGATCTGCTCACAGAGCAGCAGGCTCTACAGGCTCTACCCTTCCTTGTTTCAGCAGAGGGAGGAGTTGCCATTACAGGAGACACTGGTGAGCTCTGCTGGGTTTGTGTAAGCAAGCTGTGAGTGTGCTGCCTCACCTGTCAGTTTTTGGACTTCAGCAGAAGCCCCAGGATCTGCAGGCTTCTCTTCTTCAGGGAAGTCAGGGCACAGTTCAGTGGGCAAAACAGGACTGCAAGACACAGGGCTGCAAACAGGAAAGTGCTGCTGTTTCAACCACTAACCAAATAGCAAAGGAATGATAACATAAAAAATAAAATATAAAGAAAAATAGTTTTAAAAAATGCATCTTCTGCACAGCCTTTATAGGCTTTGGATTCCCATCCTGCTCCTACTCCAGCATCCTTTTCCTGGGGGCTGTGGGGACAGGAGTAGGGCTTGGGTAGGGAAGAGGGCTGCCCACGAGCTGGGCTCCCTCCAGACCATGCAAGTGAGCACTGCTACCCCTCAACTGCAAACTAAGTCATGGTAGAGCTGGTGATTCAGGGAGTTAGACTTTTTGGTTATTTGCCCACTTATTTTTGTGATATGCTCCACATCTAATACCTATCACCTACTGCCTACTTTTTCTGCTCTTTCATGGAGGGGAGCTTAGCTGCCTGCTCTTACAGCTTGTTTTCTTATTTTTTGTGCTGCTAAGAAAAGGTGCACAGGGGCTCTTCAGCCATTCATTCCTGCCCTAAGGCCAGATTGCTTTTCTCTGTTGAGGCTTGTACAAGCCTGAAGAACACCTTCAGATGGTGACAAGTCTTGCAGAGGAGACTTAGCATGCAAGTAAATAATAGGGTTTGTAAGGAACAAATTTGTAACATAAGTAAGTATAAATTAATATGATTTGTAAATAAATGAAATTACTTTTTAATTAGCAGGTTATTTTGAATCTGGAAGTCTTCCTCTAAATGCCTAGCCCTAATAGCAAACCTCTCGTAGTGAATGTAAGGCAGCATTATCTCCTGTGTGAGGAGCTCACAAGGAGGACAACTTTTGCCTCATTATAAAGGCCCAAATGCTTGCAGCTACTGAGCTGTATTTTGTTGATGGGAGCTGCAGGGTTTTGTTTTTTCCTTCCCAGGAGGAGGGAGCACAGGTGGTCCCTGGACAAGTGATGGTGGTGTAAAACTGGTTGTACGTGTGGTTGCTCTGTCCTACCCAGTTAGTCTCAATTACAAGCCTCGTTTGGGAGAGCCACAGTTTTCTAGAATACTAGCTAACAACTTAGAACATATTTTAGGCTGTCTGTGGCTGACCCTGCTGAGGAGTGTGCTGTGAACAAGGACTTTGTTTCCAAAGTTTCTAAAAACATGGTAAGGAAAAAACCTTAATGGCTAAAACATTGTGAAGACATTTTCTTCCTTGTCTAGACATTCTTAGAGGAATGCAATATATTAAATTGTACTTGACTGCTATAAGTGATTCCTACCTGGAGCCTTGAAAGCCTTCTTCCATTTATAAGAGGTTTTTCTCTCAGGCAACCTGCGTGTGTCTGGCTCCTCTTCTTCCCATATCAGGATTGATGGCTTCTTCATCATTCCATACATACCTGCCAATTAAAAAGATACTGAGTTAAGTTAACTCATACAGCTCATTCTTGAATTACATCATGATGTTTCTTTGAAGACGTAAGAGGTCCAGATGAAATATTTCTCCTTTCAACTGCTTGTAATTAAAAACCTGAATATAACAAGCTCTATAGAAGCCCTCTAACTTGGGGAGGAAGGAGACCATATTTTACAAGACTAGTAACATTAGAAGTAGAGCTGGTTGAAAGACTGTTATTTCTCCCTGTGCCCACTGACATTTGTATTACATATTCCATTGGATTTTCAAATATTAATTGTTTTATATCAGTTTGTCATGGCTTGACTCAGTATCAGCAATTAAACCAGAGACAATAACGCTCTTGGTCCCCTCCCCCTCAGTAAAATCAGTAAAAGGAAAATTGGCTTCATCCTGGCTCAAACCAGGACACTGTTGCTTGAAGTTTTTTTATGAAAGCTTTGGAAACATTTCCATCAGTTATACAAAAAGACCATACAGAGTAAATAGAAAAAAGCCCTGCTGTATGAACAACCTAATGCACTTCAGAAGGCTCAGCAGTACACAATGATGTCAGGTTATTTGTAGAGGGTCAAATCAATTTTATGATCAGGCAAACATTAGCAAATTACTTTTCTTAGAAGCAAAGCAAACAAAGTATTTCCAAGAATGAACTCTTGAAGAAAAATCAGAAATCGTTTATTAGAAACCATCACTTGCTGGGACTTGTTCTCTTTAAGGCACTTACTCCCTTCGTAATGATATCCAAGTATCATACAGGGACAAATTCAGGCTTAAAAGTTTCCTACTCTCTAGGGCAAATGAATCAGAACTGAGGCCTGTTTGTGGCTTAGTGAATAATCTTTGAGAGAGGATTTCTACCTGTTTGCTTACTGAGCTTCAGAACACGGTGCCAAAGGGCTCTGATCCATAAAAATGCAGTGTCAGGGGACTGTATTTCCCTTAAAGCTGGTGGCTGCTCCAGGTTGACTCCAGAGAGTGCATGTGAGGGAAAGGAGAGAGGCTGATGGCTGGTTGTGGGGAGAGTCACTCAGGGAAAGAAGTAACTTTCCTTGCTTTAGAGAAAGAGAGCCAGAATAAGATGTTGAGGAAAGTGCCTCCTCAGTGTCGCAGGGACAGCCCAAAGAAAACTCTGGATTAATTTTTCTGGCTGAGAGTCATCCTTTTCTGTGCCATGTTTGCTGAGAGCTGAAAAGATACCTGAAAGCTGGAACCAAAGGCACTGTGGGTGATGCTTGGCTCCTGTTGTCTGTCTTGTTTGTATCTGAGATGCTGGCCCTGAGAAGAGTAACTTAACCTGAACCTCTGATTCGCCTCTATCCCAGACCCAACTGTCTTTCCCCTGGTCTAAATCATTATGTCATTTGCCTATATCAGATATTCACATATCTCATTTACTGTATCTGATTAATAAAGTGCAATGGCAGATGTATGGTAACTGTGCTTGGGCTAACCGTGGTTCATGGCATGTCCCCCTGAGAGTGGGCAAAAATACCTTGCTTGTCCCCAATCTTCTCTGCTTCAGTGCTTTGCCTCTCTCCTTGGAAAACTGCAGTAAGACTTAGTCTTCTTTTACTTGCTCCCATGTTTTAGTTGCCAAGTTGATGCATTGCCATGTTTTGCATCAGAGAGTGTGAATCCACAACACTGACACGGACAGAAATGACCTGTACCCTGAGCTGGTGGCATGAATTAAAAAAAAAAAAAATCTGCTAGGGATGTCTGAAGAGAGATACAGAGAGCAAATGGATGACACTGGCATTCTTCTTGTCACATCTCTTAGTGGCATCCACAAATCTGGGGGCTTCACTTCTGTTTTATTATAAATCTTTGTTTTTAAAGGCTTTAACTTTTATTTCTGCCTGTGTTTTTTTATTTTCTGCACGTTATATAAGTAACACAGAAGTTTGCTTTTTGTGAAGGGAGTGGTCCCTCTCTTTATGATTTGCTACCATGTAAGTTAGTCAACACCGCCTGTACAGTTACTGGAACTGCTCAGGAATTTTCCATTAGTCCATTTACTCATTGGAAAATGTGGGTTCCATACACTGAAAGCAAAATGGAAATTCCAATCTCTGATGAGGACTAAAAGCTTTTCCTATTCTGTACAAGTCTAGGGGAGAAAGAGACAAAAAGCATTTTTAATATATGTAAATATGGAACTGCAAAGGTGGACAGAGGAAAGGAGTGGCAAGTAACTTGAAAGGAGTTTTAGCTTTATTTTCAGGATATCTCAATTAATTTAATGATCACCACTTAAAATGGACGTGAGGAGAACAACGTTTTAATGGAGAACAAGCCCCTGGGCTTTTACAGTAAAAGGGCAATTCAAATATAAAATTTGCATTTGGATGAGCTAGAAAAATCAAATCTTTCTGGGCTACTCTATTTGGACACAGCACCAAGAGTTGAGTGGACTTGTGTGATGCTTATGTTGTGTTTCCACCTTTTGGATAAGGAAAATGGAACTTAAACAATTCTGGGGTCTATGGGGGAAGCAGTTAGGCATAGCAGTCTGTTTTAACCACTATGAATAGTTCTCTGATAATGAACTTTTTACAGGAGGAAATAAAATTACTATTCATTATTGAAAGCAACTGTTTGCTATTAATCAGTCCATTGTCTAGTCTGGGGTTAGAAATTAATGCTGCCTGGCACAGCTATTTCTCAGGATAATTTCATATTAGACAGCTTATAAGTTTCAAAATATTTCACAGAAACAATGCAGTAGATACTTAATAATAAATGTAGTCCCCCAAACTAGGGAAACCCAACCAAGAACAGAAGGAAGGCTCTGGTTTTTTTGACAATTTCTTCATAACAAATTGTTTGGCTAACTATAGCAAAGCATCAAGTCTAAGAGGTTTTCACCATACAGGTTTATGATTTAATAGTCCTGAAAAACAGATTGATTTTATTTTTTTTAAACCTCTGGTGGCAGGGTGTTGCCTGATCTATACTGGTGCTACTTTTTGGAAGACAGTATTTACCCTTCAGTGAAATTCAGCTCTGTGCTGGGATTTTCAAGAGCTTCAGTACCACAGGTTGTACCTGCCAGACATTTTTCTCCTTAAGCCTCCCCAGAGAACCAGAGGAACAATTTAATGGCAAGAGCAAAGCTTGTGGGGCTGGACTGACCACAAGTCTGGTCAAGTCCTCCATGTTGTAGCAAGGAGAACTCTTTTACAGAGTTTGTTCCTGCACACCTTTTCCTACTGAAAATCCCACACTTCTGTGTTACCTGTGTGTCAGGAAAACAGTTTGTCAGTTGGATGGAGAGTTTCAAGAGAGTAGATTTAAAATAAATATATAATCTACTAATCAATTCTGTAATAAAATAGATTGTTTATATGTATCAAGGAGTATTTAATTGTCATATACATAAGTGTTCAATTTTAATTCATGTTCAGTCTTAAATACATAATTTAAGTCTCTAAGCATGTCTTAGAACTGCTCTTAGGACTGTGGGTTTCTGTCTCCAAACACTGTAACATGGGAAGCCAGAGTTGCAGAAACCTTTCTTTCACTTGATTGCCTGTCAAAGCTGTCATCTTTCCTGAATGCTTCAGGGGTGGACTTAAAAAATACACATGTAAACAAGCTCAAAAATACTCTTTCTGACAAATGTCATTATTTCAAAAGGAGAAACAGATCTACAGAACTCTTTAGGCTCCCTTCCTGGTATTTTTCCAAAATGTTTCTCCAGTCAGAAGCTGTCCAACTCTGATTAATGAAAGACAATGTTTCCAAATTGGTGCAAAGTTAAGCTCTTGTTTGGTACATTTTAAAATTAACACAAAGGTCACTTTGCATCTGTGAATATTTCCAGTGACTTACAGAAACAGGGATTAGTTTAGCATCATGCATAAGTGATGAATTTTCCCAGATAACTTTTTATTTTACCTTGCATCTCTAATCCTATCACCAATTGCATGAAAATGTGTTGATCGTTTGTTTCAAGAATGACGCATCATAAATACAGATATCTGTCTGCTGATCTCTAAAAATACTCTTCAGTCTTGTATGTTTTAATGACTGATAAAGCTAGTTAATTAAAGATAAATTCACTCCATGGGAGGAAAATTCATACAAGCTGGTTGGGGGCAGTGTGAGGATGGTGTTGCTTTAGGATGCTAAAGGTGGCTTCTGACAGAATTTAGGAGCCAGTGTAAGTGTCCAATTACCTGAGCTTTGTTTGGGTTTTGGGGGTTTCTTTGGTTGTTTGGGTTGGGTTTGGGTTGTTGTGTTGTTGTTTGATTGTTTCTTTTTGGTTTGGGGTTGTTTGGTTTTTTTTAAGAAATTATCTATTTTTGTTCCTGTCATCTGCAAACATAAGATTTGGAAGAAAGCTAAAAAAGATCATGGCAGCATATGGCTCTTTCACCTCCTTCTCTTTCTATACTATTATATGCTTGGCTGGTATTAGTGATGAGCCTGGCAACATGTTCTGAATGCATGCAAATAGAATTACTCACTTTAACTATATGGCAGACCAATACGCATTTTTAATTACTGCCTAAAGAGCTTGGTTTGCAAACAGAAATTCTTCAGCCAGCAAAGGCTGATGTGCAAGGTGTGGCTCACAGGTACGCTCTGGATTTTCCAACAAACCAAACTCGCTGCTCACAACTCAGCTCCTGTTTTTCTTGCCCACCTGTTTCTGCATGACTGGCTGCCTGATTTGTTCCTTTAAAATCCTGATGAAATCCTCTGGCCTATAAAACACAGATCAGGCTAGCTGGCTGGACTGATCCCTGCCAGGATTAAAACCCACCATCACACAGAGCCCTGAGGGCTCTGCATAGGACCTCAAGTGTCAGCCCCTGCCAGCATGCAGCCTTCCCCCTCAGTGCCACAGCAGGCAAGTGTTGGCAGCACCAATGTCATGTGGCAGACAGAGGTTTTGAACCCAAACAGGCTCTGCCTACTGGCAATGAGTAAGGGATGCAGCAGAAGTGTTGATGTAGCTTTTCTGGATTGTGTAACTCTTTAAACATGTGGGTTTTCTGCACGTCTAGGGCACTTGACTGTTGGCAGAGTTGTCTGTTGAAATGAGAATTACAAAAGCACTTTGAGGAAGTGAAAAAGAGCTTCCCATCAAATGCCCAGAGATGTTGATGCATACCTTCTTTTGGAAGAAGAAAAAAGCACATTGTCTATAGATGTTGCATAGATTCTTATTTTTAAAAAGACATTTTTGAATGGGAAGCATGCCTTAATCCTAAAATAAATAACTCTTTCCAAACTTTAGTTTCAGAACAAGATCTGTTTTCTCTCTCTGGGTTCTTTCCTAGCCATCATGTCTGGTGTATCAAAATGCTTCTCTCAGTTTGATAAATCCCCAAGAGATAGGAAGGCAATACAGTTGCAAGCCAGTTTTTCAAATACTTCTGAATAACCCGTATTAAAGGCACAAAAGTATAGCTACAAAAAAAATAATAATTTGAATTATAACTCCAAGCACACTCATTTGCAGCCTGGAAAATGTCCTGATTTATCCAAGGTGGCCTGCAGTTTTTGTAGCTGAGTGACGTTAAATAATGCAGTACTCTTTAAAATTGCATGAGTACATGATTTTGTTTACTTTATTCATTCATTCATAATTCCTGCTCCCTTGTAGTTTATTGCAGTCGATGATTATCACATCTGTTATTTGATCCATCTCTGAAGTGAGAGGGAATGAAAGGTTGTTGTCACTCTTCCTTGTTCATGCCATGCACTAAGTTATACCATTGAGAAAACAAGCTGAACTTTCCCTCTGCTGTGAGTTTAGGAGTGGCTGCATGGCCTTACCTGGAGGTGACTGTGGAACAGTAAAGTGAGTGAGGAAGGGTGTTGTGGTTTGGGCTCTCAATACAACAACAAAGAAACAGCCCCATGGCTGCTCACTCAACTGCCCCCCCTCCACACACACCCACACACACTGGGATGAGGAGGACAAAGCTCATGGGTTGAGACAAAGGACAAGGAGGATTCTTCACCGATTAAGGTCCTGGGCAAAACAGACTCAACTTGGGGAAAAATAATAATCTCACACCAGTCAAACACACACAGAGCAGGGCTTGCATATGCTACCCCCACTCCTCCCTTCTTCCCCAGCCCAAATCACTTTGTTCCCAGTTTCTCTCCCTCCTTCCCCTCAGCAGCACAGGGGGACGGGATGGGGTTTAGAGTCAGTTCACAGGTTGGTGGTTCCTGCTGCTCCTTCCTCCTCAGGAAGGATTCCTTACAGTCCTTCCCTGCTTCCTCATGGGGTCCCTCCCATGGGAGAGAGTCCTCCACGAACCTCTCCTTCATGAGTCCTTCCCACAAGGTCCGGAGCTGCTCCAGTCTGGGCTTCCCACAGAGTCACGGGGGCTTTGGGAACAAACTCCCCTGGCACCAGGGTCTTCCAAAGCTCTGCAACTAGAGTCCACTGGCAGCAAATCAGAGTCCACAAAATCTGTTGTGAAGAAGCCCCCAAAAAAAGAAGAACCAGAGGTGCCAAGGTGATCCAGATGCTGTGATCACAGGTATGATGAATACATATAGTGAACCAAATGCCTTGTGAAAAGAAAAGTGAAGGGAATAACCACATTATGATCCTGAAGAAACAACGAGAGGCACAAACAAACGAAACTCCCCAGTATGTACGACCAAGCTATCAGGGCAGTAAATGGACCTGAAGCTGGTAACATAATCAGGAACCTATGGTGTGTAGCTGTCTGGCATGGGAAGCACAATTAATAAATAACCCAATATGATAACTACCGGTACAGCAGAAAATAGCAACACACATGGTCCAGACAACGTTAACTAAAGAATACTTGAAATATCCGCTGGCCAAGTTCACTCCTCCTGGTTCCCCCAGGGAATGTTCCACCACGTTCCTCCACGAGTGCAGGGACAGAGCTGCCATCTCGCCATGGACTGCAGGGAAACTTCTGCTTGGCCACCTTCTTCTTATTCCTCACCAACCACCAGCACCGCTCTGCTTCCCCAGCACAGCTCTTCTCCCTTCAGTGCTCCTCTGCTTGGGTTTTATATCAGTTCTTTCATATGTTAATTACTGAGGCACATCTGTTGTGTCTGTAATGGCTCCTTGGCTGGTTTTGGAGCAGGGGGAGCTTCTCATCTTCTTACCTGACCCACTCCTGGGGCTCCTCCCCCTCTACCAAAAAAACACCAAACTGAACCAGAACGAAGGGCTACCTTCTAATAAAATCATTTAATTGACCACACTGGCATCCTTAGGAAGCATAAGAATTTCTACAGAGCTTCCACTGCACAAGGGAGGGGTTCAAATGTCGCTCAGTCTCCTGTTCAGGCCCACCACAAGGCCTTGCTTTCTGGATTTCAGTCACAGGAGTGCCTTCACGGACCAAACTGTGTGACTAACCAGAGTAGGTGGATGCTGAGGGAGAAGTGCAAGGCAAATAAAAGCACCAGGGGAGCATCTGTAACTGTTACCTACTGCAGAACTGAACTGGAAAACAGCTTGACCTGTAGAAGAGGTGGAGACTTTCCAAGAGGCCATGGGGCTGCTAAAAGCCTTGATGCTTCAGCACACTCTGTAGTTCTGCCAGAATCTCAGCATACAGCCTTGGGTGAGCGACTGCAGCTGTGCACACTCCTCCTTGCCCAGAGTTAGCTGTGCTGGTGACCACTGGTGTTACTGCCCTCCCAGCTCTGCTCTATGAAGAGATTGCATAACTGTCCCTTGATGAACAGAAGAAAGTAATCAGCTGGATTAACTAAGCCCACCTATTTAAATTTATTAAATTATCTAAGTGATCCTGGATGGATTTAGGAAGGGATCATAAGAACCGCTCTCCCAGCAGCATCAGGATAAGAACAGATGACCAAGGCTGACAGTCCATTATCTCCCACTCCTCTAGCTGTCCACATATGGAGGTTTCTCCAGAACTTTTGAAGTCCTTAGAACAAAGTTCTGAGAACAAGCACTTCCCAGTGGTCTGAAACACCATGGTGAAGTACAGGGTGAGAGACCTTTTCAGATATGGGACCTAAGATTATATAGTAATTCACGTTATTAATTTGCATCAGTTATTTCTCTACATCTGAAAAAAATATTGTCCTTCCTGTTTAACAGAGGGAAGCTGATGAAGTATCAAAGAATCTACCAGCAGTCATGTCTTAGCTGAGATACAGGTACATAAAATGAAATCCTGACCCTCTGAAAATCAGCAGAACTACTGCAAGCAACTTCAGCGTGGCAAAGATCTGAATGAAGAGAGGGAGGCCAGCAGCACTGCTGACATGGAGAAAAATCTGCCTTGCAGAAAGCTGAGGCATTATGGAGGAATGGAACTAAAACAAGGAGAGGGAAGGTAGGTGGAAACAACTGCAATGAGTGATGGTTGGTAACACAATCTGAAATACTGCAAGGAGTTGGGAGAGAAAGAATGGAGAAAAGTGTTGGCAAGTGTCCTGGTTTGAGCCAGGATGAAGCTATTTTTCCTTTAACTGATTTTTTTTTTCCTTCAGTAAGCTTTCTTTTAACTAGTAGCGAAGTGTCCCAGCTTGGGCTGATAATAGATGGAATGTTTTTCTAACTGCGGGGTCTTCAAGGTCGCACCTTCACTCTGCCAGCTCAGACATTATGGGGAGATCTATGACCCCTCTCCCCCCCCCCCGTAGGAGGCTGAGTTAGACAGACAGCAAAATTGGCCAAAGATATTCCATTCCATATATCTACGTAAGCTCAAAGGAAGGTCAGAGATCACAGCAGACAACTTCCTTCCTGCTTCTTCCCTTCTCTTCCATCCATGGCTGGTGTCTGAGGAGGACTCCATCCATCCATCACCATCAACCCCCAGGCTCAAGCTCTCCTGACCCTCATCACTCTGCACTCTCTCCGGCAGCTCTGGGATTTTCTGGGACTGTTCCAGCTCAGGGGAGTGCTGTGGGAGTTGCTGGGGTGGGGGTAGGTGAGAGGTTTTGTACATACCTGAACACATTTGTATATAATTGTATATCTATTTCCTGTATCATTCATGTTTAATTAAAGCTGTGTAGTTTAGATTTCAATCCGGCAAAGTCTGTCTCTTTTTCTCTCTCTCCTTCCCTACCTGGCTGGGAGGGGATCAAGAGTGTTGTTGTCAAACCTGAGTCAAACAGTGACAGCAAGATAGTGGGAAACCAACTTGGAGTGGTCCCTGGAGTAAAGGTAGGAAGGGAGGGTGGTAGGTCCCCCATATGCTCTGCCATCATGCCTGCTCTGTGTGCTCCAGTGGTGATCGAGACCCACAGAAGTTCTAAAGTTTGACAGAGCTCTGCCTGGAGTGCAGAAAGACCTGAGGGACATTAAAGACACCATGAGGAAAAGACAGGATCTCTGAAGACACTGGAAGAGTTTTGGGTGCAGCTAAGGAAAAAACACAGTTCAAATAATATCTAAACATTGAGAAAGGCTGAGACTTGATGTGAGACAGTGGTTTCCCCATTCTGTCTAATCCTGGCAGTATAATTCAAGGAGCTGAACTATGTACAGGCTAGCAGGGCAGGGTCACCTGACAGGTTTTGGGGGCTTGCTCTTCTTGGCAAAGCGTGAGGCAGCCAGTCTTTGGGCATGGCACAGTAAGTATTGGTTTCACTTAGCCCTGTGTCTGTCATGCTTCTGTCTGCAATTAGGTGAACTCCAAGGTCCTGCAGCAGTGGAGGCTACAGCAATTAATCAGACCAGCATTCTGCCTGACTGAACACCTCTTGAATCAGGTCAGGTTACTCTCTGTTGGGTCTTATCCATCTCCACATTTTTTCCTCCTTTACTTGCCCCACCCTCCCTTCAATCAGTCCAGAAAGTCAAGAAGCAATTGTCAGCATTTCCAGGCAATGTGCCCAAAGAGCAACACAGCCCAGCAGTTTCTCAAATAGCTTGATCCCAGAGCACTTGGACAGGATGCCAAAAGCTCTTGCAATATTTGATAGTACAAGCTCAGCTCCTGGAGGTGAGCAATTAAGACTCCTTCTCCCCTCTTCCCCTCCCCTATTTCTTTGACCTTCTGCTCAAAGAGAAAACATATACATCAAATATAAAGGTACTAAAACCTAAAAGCCAGAAGAACCCAAAACTTTTAATAAATCAAGTTAAGCTATCACAGAACATGTATTACCAATTTAGAAGGGGACTGACTTGCATTTCTCTGTATCTTTGTGTTGTGATCTCCTTAGAGCAAATAACATCCTATTTATTTATACTGCCACCAGAAAGTAAAGGTGTTAGCCTCCTGTACTAGAGTAACAAATGGATTATTTTAGCTGTCATACTTCTTAATTCTAGAAGGAACCACATTTAGGGGATTCACACTCCATTATGTCACTTTGGAAGGCATTGAAAGTGCATTTCAAAAGCTGCATTTATATCAAACAAGAGTCTTTTTGTTTACACTATCAAAGTTACAGTGGTGAAAGTTTTCTGTGGGGACAAGTTATTTTAAAAAAATGTAGAAAAAAAAAAAAAGCCTACAAAACACAGAAGTTCCTTTCTTTGGAAAGCAAAAATTGCATACACACGAAGTTGTAAGAGATATTCTTGAAAAGATGAATGTTGTATAATGGTTTTGGCATGTTTTGTACCTACAACACAAACTCTCTTCTCTCCTTGTCCAGATCCTGTTGACCAAATTTCATGTTGCATGTGAGGACCTACCAATGTAGTCTTTTGGTATGGTTTAAATTGCAGGGTTTTTATCAGTTCACATTCAGCCAACTTGTGACAAAAATATTGCAGCAACTCTTGCAGAATAAATACCAGCACTCACTCAGAACTGTTAAAGAAATACAAGAAAACTGAGTTGGTTTTTTTGTGTTGTTTGTTTTTTTTTCCCCACTTTTCCTGCTTCTGACACACTGCTTTGATCTGCCATGCAATGGGGTCAGCACTTGGGAAATACATTTTCACATTCCTATCTGTGATACTTGTTCTATACAGGAGAACCTAAATGTAAAGCCTCATGGTTCCAACAATAGAGTACTCTGTAGAAAAAACCAAACCAAAAAACCCAAACAGAGAAAAAGCAACACTTGCAAAAGACTGTAACTAGCACAGTGAACAAAGTAATCAAAAGCAAAAACAACAGATAGCATTGGGCCAGATAATAATTTAATTAAAACAACAAAGGCCCACAGAAATTGCCATGACTGGTTAAGAAAGTCTGTTGTTCATTTCCAGAGCAGGAGTCTGCCAATATTCATTTTTGTGAGCTTGTAGGCATTGTCCATGCAGGCAAATTTTTTCAGAATAACTTCGCTAATATAAATTAGCCTAAATGCTCAGGCAGGTAGCTGAGTGTTGGGTCTGAAACTCTCTGTTGATGTGCAGGACACCCATTCCTGGAGCCTGCAGGCTGCTATTGAATGGAGAGGATGTATCCTGGGTCATGCAGAGCTACACAGGATCTGACCACAGGCACTTCTGGTCTGCTGCATGCTTCCAAGGAGAATAGCAGTGTGAGATAACCTGTGCTATTGGGTCTGGAATAGCTGCAGTTAGCAGCAGGTATAGGCTAGGGCTCCCTACTGCCTCTCTGAAGGGTGTCTGCAGTAAAGGAGACCTCATGATCATTGCTCTGACTTCCACAATGTCATTCCTTTACAGAGTCTGGGAGCATAAAGAAAACTTTCAGTGCTAGGCAGCAGTGCAAAGGATCTTGTTATTTGTCATGGGGAGAAGTGGATGCTCTTGGTGATCCCAGCTCAGTGTCAGCAAGCAGAGAAGCTGCCCTGGGAAGACCTCAAAGGGAGCCTCAGAGAAACCGCAGAGAAGACCAAGAAGGAAAAGGGATGGAAAAGGAGGCAGTATAGGGAAGTGTTAAGAGAGCTTCGCTGCTCAGAGGTGCCTTAGGTAGGCTCTCAGTAGAGGACAGGGCTGGCCTCTTCTCTTGTAGCCCTGCAGCCCTCCAAGCAATGAAATTACAGCCCTGACAGCTGAGGCTGAACTTTTTGTCAGCCCTAAGAGGTGGAAAATTATGTCTGCGAGGACAAAGACTCCTGCCCATTGGCACCCCTTATATCACACTTAGAAAGAACCAGGGCAGTTCCCCAGCTGTGCCCCCAGCAAGACACACTTGCCTCATGCCCAAGAGGGACCTCAGGTTTTTTAATCCAAAAGAAGTTAAAAATCAGACACATTCCTTCATCTTGGGTCACCGTCCAAGTCTCTGCTCCCCCTTGTGCATCCCTGTGTTTTCTCCCTAGGGTGAGTCTAGCCCTCTGTTCCTTGGTAGGAGCTTCTCCCCCTCATTCTTTGGCCTGCCTTGCCTTCCTCCAGGGACTGAGTTCTACTGGGGCCTTTCACAGCCACCAGAGCAGTCTCTTTCCCCTGGAAAAAGCAGAATTTCTGTTTTGCACAATAAGACACAATGCAATTAGTGTCATAACCCGTTTCCTGAAGTATTATTGCCTCCCTCATTTGCTGACAAACTACAGCCATCAAACAATCTTGTGCATTTTGATTTCTACTGTAGGTATAATCTAGAAATTTGCCCTGAAAATTACCTTTCAGAGATAAGTTGCTTTCTATGAAGGTTTTCATTGTCTTCTGATACACATCTTCAGTCATGTGAAGCTGGGCTACGTCCGTGCCTGCAAAGCGCTCTGTTTTCGTAGCTGTCTTCTCCTCTCGAGCAGGCCAGTGTGCAGTAGACACCCTGAAACCTGCTTTATCCAGGTTCCTTGCAAACATCCTCCCAATGGAGCTGTTGGACATGAGAACGACAATTGCTCTCCCTTTCACATCAGTATTCCTCTCCACAACACCAAAGGAGAAGATAATGATGAAGCAGGTCAAAAACACAATGGAAATGCATGCGAAGGCATATAAGAAGCAGGAAAGGGTCATGGCGAGAAATACGTCTGCAGCCATCAAAAACAAGTTCTGCAAGAGGAAAACCATCATAAGAAGGATTAGCTGCCACCTCCTCTCTCTCAAGCAAGCTGAGAAATCTGCCCGGAGTCCCTGTATGCGACTGGGCCACTTATATAGCCAGGAGGTGTTGCGAAATGTGTGGAGGCAAGTCAGAAACCCGCAGGGAGGATGAATCATCATCAGGGGTAGAGCAACAAATGGAGATTTTCAAACCACAAATGTTTCCAGAAGAGACCAGTGCTGTGTTTGTTTTGGCTTTGCTGTGCACTTCAGTGCCCTGCTGGGCTGAAATATGAGGGTTCATTTTGTAAGGGCACTTCATCATGTGTTGTCTTTAGTGCCAGCAACATATGTAGGTTATTTTGGAGCAGCCATTTTTAAGTGATTTCTTAGTGTAATGTGTGCCTGGCATTGGGGAGCCACGGGGAAGAAATAAGCCCCTTATCTTGTCATGCTGAAACTCTTAAATGTACCACTCTGGCCACTGCAGTGAAGTTTTGGTAAGCCTGGGAAGGGACCCAATCAGGCACAGAACTGGGAACCCTGCCCCACGCAACCAGCTCGTGTCCTTCTGTAGAACATGGCATGTAGGAGCACCTTGCCGGAGGGGCAGCACCAGCCCAGGGGGCATTCGTTCACCTCTAAGACTGAAGAAAGGAGCTGGATGCTGGAGAGGGAGCTTTTGAGTACAGAGATGTTAGGGAGGGTCTTGCAGTTTCTCAGGCCAGCAGAACAGTGCCATGGGAAAGGGTGGATTTATCCCTGGCTGCAGCAGTGCCCCCTGCATGCAGAGCACAGCAGGGCTCCCTGCTACAGCTGTAGCCCCTACAGAATCGGGAAGAGCCCAGTAGACATAGGAATGAGGCTGGCAAAGTTAAACGCTGCAGTGTGAAGGCTCAGCTAACCTCCAGCTATGGGTCAGGAGGGAAGCTCAGGAGCTTCCCAGCTGCCAGCTCTCTCACTCCTTTCCCTGAAGCAGCCACTGAGGCTGGAGGCAAGGCCTTTCCCTTCTTGGTCAGGGTGGAAGTGCTGCTCTTTAAATGCTATTTCCTTTTTAAAACTTTATTTTATCGTACTTTAGTTTGAATGCTGTTTGATGTAAAGGGCCTCTCCAAGAAGGTGTGTGCTGCTGGGTGTGTTGCAGGTGGGTGTTGTGTTTGTTCCCCACTGCAACCGGCAAGGTACTGGGAGCGTGGGACAGGCTGTCAGCAGGACCCACGTGTGTTTTACTGGTCCTTCTTGTTCATCCTCCATGCGAACGTGCAGGTCCTATCTCACGGATCAGAAGCATTGTGCTATCACAGCAATCCAGCTCCAGGCACTTTTGGGATGGAGTTGCTGCAAGCTGCACCCCAGAATCACCCTGCACACCCCACCCACAATGTGTATAGGCACACAGAGCTTTGTTTGATGTGGGCAAAGGGATGCAAGCATCCTGTTTGCCTTGAAGGGATTCATATGCAGTGAGAGGCATCAGGGCTGTACATACCACTGGGCTCAGCTTGCCCACTGAGTGCTTTTAAACATTTTCAAGCACTTCATACCAGAAGACAACGGCCTGCACACAGTCTGTACTGGAAGAGGACTACTCTCACAGCTTATTTAGCAGAGAGTCAGTGCCATCACTATTTCTTACACAGGAGCCATGGCTGCAAAGGCCTGTGCTTGGTGCTGACCAGGTGGGTTGGCAGGAACACCTAGTTGGCCCTGGCCAAATTGGTGTGTGTCTCACTTGAGGTGTGAGTTGGGCAAGCTCCAGTCTGCAACTCAGCAGGATGGTATCTGCCAGGCTTCCAGTCAGCAGCCCCAGCCTCCTGTATCCTCGTGCTCTAGGCTGGAAAGTCTTTATGGACCTTTTTGCTGCCAAAAAGGGAAAACTCAAAACAATTGCCTTTGCAAAACGTGAATTTGCTAGGTTGAGCACAAGAAGCCTCCACGCTGCTCTAGATAGTAGATAGTAGAGGCCTTAAGGTCAGGCTAAAATACAGGACAGGGGAGCTCTGTGCCCTGGGAGAGGAGCTTCAATCCTCCTTCACTGTCCTCCAATTATTTTAACAGTCACCTGCCAGTGAGGCAGTTTTGAAGGTTTCTGTGCTGCAATTCAAGACAGATTCACAAAGAAGCACAGAATGTTAGGGCTTGGAAGGGACTTCTGGAAATCATCTAGTCCTGCCAGAACAGGTTCACCTAGAGCAGGTTGCATAGAAAGTCATAAACCAATCTCAGCAATAGCAGCAAGTGAAACATAACCAGGACATTATAGAACACTAGCATCTGGATCACTCCTGTGTTTGTGAACTATATTTCTATCAAAAATACTACTCAATAAAAAAAGATACAAGCTCAGCCTTCAGATGACTTGGTATTAAATTTGAAAATCATAGATCAGTGGTACAGGATGAAGAAAAAGAAATAATCCCGTAGATCCATAACCTTGTGGAACCAAGGTAAGGGTAAGAGAGGTTTATCACTTCACACAAAGCAAATAGTTAATCGAGACGGAAATTAGAGCTAATATTAGAAAACCTTACTGATTAATTATCCTGATCTGTAATCTGGTCCATTCCCACCCCCAAACCACCTCCATCTTTTTCTCTTTGGAAAAGCTTTTTATTCTTGAAACTCTCTTCTAAACTACCTTATAATACACGATAGCAAAGTTACAAGAATTGTCCGGATAATTTTTTTAAAAAATAAAAATAATAATAATATGAAGAAGAATAAGTTTCTTTAAAGTCAGTAGCGTCAGTTTTCGTTCATTAAAAAAAAATAAATAAAAAAATTAAAAATTTAAAAGCAATGGCGCCACCTGCTGGGCTGGTGGGTGGGAGCTGGGGGTGCTGCGGGTGCTGGGGATGCTGGCAAAGCCGGCCTGTCCCCCGCCCTGGGTCACCCCGCCTGAGCCAGCAGTGGCTGCTGCTCCCCCATCGGCTGAAGGGAGAATATTTCCATCCTTCTTCTGGGCTTAACCCTTCAGATCTTACACAGAAATTCAATGCTCTGGTTTTAAAAGAGGCAAACCATCAGCAATCCAGACCCACTGAAAAAAAAAACAACAACCCAACCCTTTAATTTTATTTTAATTTTTTTAAAGGAATAATTTCCCTGTTCGTTGGTTCCTCCTAGTCAATGAATAAACAATAAAATGAGGGGCTCTAGTGTGGATCAATAAAACACTTCAAAAGAGTTATTTTGCTTATTTTTATTTATTTTTTTCCCCCACCACTGTAGTGTCTGGGAACAGTTAAGACCTCAGGCCTGCCATGGAGTTTATCTTACCATAGTCATCAGCATAAAGATATTTTGCCAGTAGGTGACCCACGGGGCAGCAGTGACATATCCACTCACTCCACTGCTGGCTGGCACCCAACTTGGGTTTACACTACAACTACTGAGCTAACTCCTCCAAGGGATTCCATTCCATCCTTTCCTAAATGGCATTAACTCTTGGGATGCAATGTCGTTTTACTGAGCAGATTGTTGGTTTGGGGCCTGTTCAAGAAATTACTGACTAATGCTCTACTTCTGCACAGGGTTTGCTGTTTCTCGTGGTAAGCAAGAGGATTTAATTAATAGGTTTATAATGTGAGCTCAGCAATTGAGTCATTCCCTTAGGTTTGCTGTTGGAGAAGGTGTGTCTGGTTGCCTTCCGCAGCGTGATTTGGGCTTTATTTCCACCAGGGCAGAGGAGGTTTTGTGCTGGAGATGTCACGGTGGGCTTCAGTCTGATGACAGCTTCCTCCACAAATAGTTGTGTTATGAGAGGCAGGAAGTCAGCCAAGCGATCAGTCTTTGGGTCGGATGAGTTCAATGGAAGCTGCTTGAGAAGGAAAGGGAGGCCCATGCAGAGAAGCAGTGACTTCTGGAGGTACAAGTTTAGCTTTTCCAATTTGGACTGCATTCAGGAGAGTTTCAGAGATATGAGAGTTAAAGGCAAGTGCAGATGTGGAGAACGGCCTGTCTTCTCCCCCCTCATAAGACTGAGAGCCATCAGAGTCCCTTTGGTGCTCAGCAGCTTTTTGCAGACACACCAGCAGCCTTTGGGAGCTGTTCAGGAAACAACTCCTATTGAAACTGCTTCTGTTTTTTTCCTCCTGTTTGATTGAAATCCTTACTGCAAAATATTATATGTGCATAAAAGATAACCAGGAAATTCAGTTTTCACCAGATTAAATTTTAATTCAGTTCCTCACTGAATGAAAATTATTGTTTCAAGCCACAAACTATTGTTTTTTTCCCAAGCGCAGGAACAGGGTTTAATGTTTGCTTAAGTCCCTTAATGTTTGCTTTTCCTTCTTCCTATCTTTTTCCAGTAGCAACATGAAAAACTAGAAGAAAAACTAGACATAAGAGAAGAAAGATGGAAAGAATGAGAAGGGGGGTGAGAATAAAAGCTGCTATTTCTTTCAGTTCCTTTCTTGAAAACTTCTGCTAGGAATGTTGAGATGCTGTTTTGATCACTGTTCAGTTAGTCTGGAGAACTTGCACATAAAGTAATGAACCTGTATGCAAATATTTGTATGTCTTGCAGTGTTCTGATGTGATTTTTATCCCATCCTTCCTAAAGTGAAGTGAAAACAGTGAGTAGCTAATTCTTATGTTTGGTACAAGTAGAAAGAGTTGCTGGTAAGAAAATACTTCCTTCACTTTTGATCTGGCAGCTTAGTCTCAGCTGACTCCTAAAAAAGGTCCCAGTTTCTTTATAATGGAGGCATCCAGGTGTCCTGTGATGTTTGACACCATTTTGCTATTCTGGTCATGAATCTAAAGAAGACTGTTTGCTTGAGCAGATACTAATGCCTGAGATGTTCCATTGCAATTCAATAAAATACTGACCTATTTCTTTGTATATCTCATTAGATACTCTGGTCCTCTTCCCATTTTTTTTTCTTTTTCTAAAGGCAAATTTCCTTTCTTTTATGTAAGACTTCTTGCTCACTATTAAATATTGTTCAGCTATAGCCAAATCATTGGGCTGGGTGGAAGCAGAGAGGAGAAAATGAAAAAGGCAACTAATAAAGAGTGGTGCAGTAGCAAGCTGTAAGGTATGGATAGTGTGTCTGTGACACACACACAGCTGTCCCAACAGAAGTTTAAAGACACAGATCTTAGTGTCTGAAAATCATTTTGTGAGCACATAATTATAAGGCACATGTATCACCAAGTCAAGCTTATTACACAGACAAAATAAATTATTAATTTTTTAACTTGTAAGCATTGACCTTTTAAGTTAAAATATTCTTTTCTGTCTTAAATGCATGTAATTTCTTAAGTTAAAAAAAAAAATAGAGTACAATCTGTAGGAATTTTTGAAACCTTCACAAACATTATCAGCCAGTGTGGGATCCTTAAATTAAAACAAAGTCCTGTGTTAATTGAATTGACTGACAAGTTCTCAGCAACAGAAAACTTGTGTCTTCTTTCAGATTCTGGCAGTGGGTTTTCTAGTCGTGGAGGACTTCTAGTAACATTTTAAGGATAGATGTCACACATAGGTGCCTTTCCTTAAATGCTTCTCCAAACTGGATCTCAAGTCCCTTAAAAGGTTGGCTACTCCTGAGACTCTACTGCTCTCAGAAATGGTCTCTGTTGGTTCCTGGCATTCTCACAACCTGCTGTAGCTCTGGCCTTTCTTTTAGTCTCAGCCTTGAGCCATACCCTGACATGAAACCCTAGGTTTGTGCTGATCTCCAAGGTCCTGTCTAGATGAAGAACTCCTCAGACAGAACCATGGGCTGATCCATGCTCCAGGGGACTCCCTCCACCCACAGATTCAATATGCTTCAGATGTTCTGGCATCCACCCCTTGCTTTCTCTGGAGCATTCTCTGCAGCTCCTGATAACTTGTAGATCTGCACTTTTCCCTTTCTCTGAACTCCAACTCTAGGTTGATCCATGGGACAAGGACCCAATGTGTCCAGTGTTTCCTTATAGTTGTGAAAGTTCTTCTAAAACAGAAGGCATTTTGCTAGAATTATGATCCCAGCTCTTTTTGTATTGAAAAATAATTTGGGTTAGAGGGAACTTTTAGTGGGCATCTAGTCCAATCTCTTTCTCAGAGCTGGTCCAATTATCAGGAGTTTTGCAATGAACTTGCTACAATGGCAATGCTATAGGTCTTAGAAGGCCTCCATCTGTAAACAAATTCAAAACTCAAATGGACACAGACCTAGGCAACCTGTTTGACCAGCTATATGTTCATGGCTATTAAGTATTCTCTGCATGTGAGTAAAGGTCCTTTTTTGATTATTGGAAATAATCCAATGAGAGATTATTTGAAAAACTACATAGTGCTGGAAAACACATTTCCCGGTGCTCTCTGTAAACCACCTGACTTGGATGGTTGGTCAGGACCTCCCTTTGGGTGGTCAATTCAGGTTTTATCTACAGCCCTCAATGAGGCTCTCAGGGCTCCCTCCTGTTGAAGAACTTCAAGTTAGGCTCAGGGTATTGAGTTGGCATTAAAACCTGAAAATCTTGAAGAACAGAGATGCCCAGCAGAGATTTATCAAGTTTCGCTTGAGATTAAAACATTAATGATTATCTCTAGAAAACCAGAAGACTCAGCACAGGCCTTGTGAGCAGCAGGAATGCAGCAGGAAGAAGTTCTTTGGTATTTTTAAGGTGACCTTATGTACCTGGCATATCTGTCTTGTTTGGAAAACCTGAGCTGTAGAAGTCATCCTTGCCATAAAGGTTTTCAAAGTTTTATGTAACCCTTTCAGCAATTGCCAGTTTACAAACAAAATTAGTATCTTTATAAGGGAAAAAAGTACAAAATCATATGAAACATTCATTAACACACACAGAAAGCATTCAGTGGGTTTTAGCTTTAAGTTGGATGAATGGAAAAACATTCAACATATAAAAAAAGTTTAAATAAAAGTACAGAATAATTAATCAGAATAACCCTTCACCATTTAGAAATTCAAGAACTGCTTTCCCTCACTCACTCAGCAGACTAAATGCAGGCTCCTAACACAAGAGATGCCACATTTCCCCACTGCCATACACACTGGGCTTCTCACTGAAACTAGCATCTCCAAGTCATGTTTTGCAAGATAAAATAAATCCTTTTCCCATCATAAATGCTATGTGAGTCAGTATTATCCCACTTCTGCAGCAGAGAAAATTAGGTCAAACAAGGAGAAATTACTTGACAGAGGCCACCAGGGAACTCTGTGTCAGAGTGACAATTAAGGTGGGGGAGCCCTGGGGTAATCAGTCAGTCCCAACCTTTGCTGTATCCTTTCCCAGACTGCAGAAAGCCGGGAGTATCACTTCTTTTTGCCACTTGAAACTGCTGGATAATTACAATAATGGGTTATCTCTTGGGTTAAACACATCTACACATCTTTAGATAAATTTCTTAAAAGTGCCAAATAGCCTAACTCCCAAATTTCTCTCCTGTTCAACATTTATATTAATGCAGATTTTCTGACTTAAACACATGGGCTTTTCTTGAAAGTACAGATGTCAAGTTGACTTAAGCTGGAGAAGAAGTCATATTTGGGAAACCCTGAACATCATCATTAATCAGAAGAATTATTAAGTGCAGAGCAAAAACATGCAAACAGCTGATTTTGGCTTCCCATTTCTTTCCCCAGCATGATGACAGATGTGCTTTCTGCATTTATCATAGCCAAGCTTTTCTTGAAGGTCAGGGGGCTGAGGATTTAAAAATTGAACCTGACTGAAATGAAATTGCTTCTGCCTTGTCAACATATTCTCTAGTTATATGTACCAGTATATATCAGAAATATTTAGTGGGCTCTGTTACAGGGGTTGTCTGTGCAGGGCAACAAAGGAAGCACGCTGCAGTGAACTGAGCAGGTAAAATAAAGACTCTACTTTGGATAAGCTGGTGCATAGGATTCTTCCATACATAATCCCTCTTGTATAGTAACAGCCAAGTGTGTGTTAGGTATGCCTTTCACCTGTGATGATCCAATGTTTTACTCCAATTAATTTCATTTCTTGTCTCTCCTCCTGACGCGTTACAGGCAAGTTACTGAGCATTACCAAAGGTGTTGGTTTTGGCAACCAGTCTGGCTGAGCCAGGTCAGAGTTTGGTAAAGATAATGTTTGGGTAAGGGCTTGCTTGTAGTTTAAATCATTTTCCTAGAATCTCAAGGATGGAGACTCTGCCATCCCTATGGGCTCCTGCATGAGTGTAGCAGGTCAGTGCCCCCAGCCATCCTGGTGGCCCTTCGCTGCTCTTACTCCAGTTTGTCAACATCCTCCACCTCCAGAAGGCATCAGAGCACTGGCTGTTTTCCATATATGCTTGCCTGCACTTAATTATTTCACTTGAGAAATCCTAATTGCTCCTGCATGAATGAATTGTGATCTTCCAGCAGTGTTTTCCTGAGTGCTGAGTTTTCTGGCCCAGCTCCCAGTCAGGGTTTGGCTCCTCCAGAGGGACCAGCCAAGCTGCCTTCCTGAATCTGCAAGATACAGCGCAGAGCCTCAGATAAGTTACAAACACTTGTGTATTTTCATTTTGGTTTAATACTTTCTGTCTAAAAACATATTGCTCCATTGCCTCCCTCTTGCGGGGAGCACAAATCCCACTCCTGCCTGGTGTGCACCTCCTGAGTTGCCACAAAACCAGGCTTTCAGGAGCCATTGTCAGAAATGAGGCCTCTTTATCTGTCTTCCTCTCTTGCTGGTGTTGTTTGAGAGACGGGGTGAAGTGTAAAGCAAATCACACCAAGAAGCCTTTAGTGGCACTGACACCGCCATCCTTCACTCCTCTGTTTTGTTCCCAGGCAAAGTGCTGCTGAAGCTGTCCCTAGCTGTCCTTCACATTTTTGTAAGGATGCAGCTCTCGTCAGCCTTTTATCTGCTCCGTTCCTCCTCTCCACGTGTTTTCAGAGTTCATACCACTGCCTGGGAAGATGCAATGCTCAGAGTGCTCCCAGAGGAGAATCTGCTCCCCGAGAGACTTGTCTCAACCAGTGCTTCTGCCTGAAGCTGTAGCTGGTTCCAGGATTGGGCCATCAGGGGCTACTGTTCCTCCAGTTCTGCAGCATCCCAAGCAAATCCATCCAGCCTCCCTTCCTAGGTATCACCCATGCTGCATCACTTTATTAACCTCTGTCACAACCAGTGCGTGAAGTCTGAAAGCATTTTCAAGGAATGCAAGTGTTGGTAGCAATAGGAATGGTAAAGGTTCTGTTTGCTTCTCTTCAGGGGAAATCAGGGACAGAAGGCTCCTTCCACTTGGACTGCAAAGCTCAGCAGCACTTTGAGTCACTGTGTGTCAAGTTTGGACTTTTGCACCTTATGCCCAAGGGAGACTGACCTCGGTCATTCTCAGAAAGTCTTTCACTATATTGCCTGTTACCTGACTCTCCTTCCAAGCCAACATTCCCTGTCCTGCCTGTTCACATGGTGCATGACATTATCCCACAATATTAAGCCCTTAAGTGTAAACCACAGTCCCTGCCTCTGTGCTTTGTGATTCAGACCTTAACTGCTGCAAACATACAGCTGTGGTACAAATGTACCTGGGCATTTCCAGTGCCCCCAGAATCTATCATGAGCCTTGATTTCTCTGTGAAAGTGTGCCATTCACAGGATAATTATACTAAAATATGTCCCCACATCTCTTTTCTTCCCAGATTACTAGAGCTAACCCAGCACTGCCTTTAAATAGGAGAGCTTGGCCACTATTGTCTTAACTGCCTTGCAGCCCAAATTGGAGGGTATCTTGT
Source organism: Chaetura pelagica (assembly GCF_000747805.2). Classification (NCBI taxonomy): domain Eukaryota; kingdom Metazoa; phylum Chordata; class Aves; order Apodiformes; family Apodidae; genus Chaetura; species Chaetura pelagica. The sequence goes on along the minus strand of NW_009952153.1, from coordinate 3,729,942 downwards.
GAAGCATCACAGAAGATAGTAGACAGGATTATGGCATGTGTGTCCCTCTGTTTCTGGATCTTTTTAGCACTGCATATTTAAGCTAGGTCAGTTATGATACAGCTTGAAGCAGAAAGATGAAAGAGCTGCAATTAACATGAGCAAGCCCATATTTTCTGTGAACAGCAAATGCAAATGTTAATGTAGACAAGCAGACAAAGACCTCTCCCAACCTCTGTGTGTGCTGAAAATTTAGCAAGCACATCAATAAACTGTTCATGGAGAGACTCTTGAATGTTATGTAATTTAGCCTTGTCATCAGCAACTTTTTGACATAATTATGTCATGTGAAATGGTTATTATAGAATGAAAGAGCAAGCTCCAGGGTAGTTTGTCTCTATGGCAGTTCATTTTTCAGTGATAGAAGTGATGGTTTTAATCAACAGGTCTATGCAATGGAATAAATTCCACTGTCTCATCATTGCTTTGGGGTGCGAGCTGTTTTTACTGATAACTGTTTTTTATAACCAGAAATAGCTCTTACTACAGCCCAGGAAAGAAAAGGACACATATGCTGTACATGAGTATATCATGCTTTAAGGATGATATTTGCAAAGCCACCCAGATGATCTGGGTGCCCAAATCCCATCAGTGTTAATGAGCACAGAATACGAAGCCCTTAGTTGCCCTTAGAGACACAGGGCTTAATTTGAAGTATGTAGAAGTCAGTGAGTAGGCTCCTATTGATATAAAAAGATATTGGAGTGGCATACACCAAGGATTTTAGAGAAAGCACCAGCCACTTCACAGCTTCAGAGAGGACTGACTCAGCAGGGCTGGGAGCAAACAGCCTCGAGTGTGGAGGCTCCCAAAGTGCTGTAGCCCTTAGAGCCTTCAACAAGTTGCTTTAACTGCAACAATTCAGGAGGAAGCTTGGGTTTATGGTAGCAGAAGCTGCAGCAGCTGTGTCAGGGCAAGGATGAGCTTCAGGGCTCTGAGAGAGCCAGAGCTGTTGGCATCACAGAGCCAGGAGAACCTGAATCCTTCTACCGCCCTCCTATATACCCTCACCTTGTAGCAAGGCTCTTCTTTAGCAAGGTAGTGTGGCCCAGACCATGGTTGTGACTATGCTTTGTAATGTTACAGAGGTGACAGAAGGTAAGCCTCTCCATGAGCCAATGTATCTCAGTCCTTGCAGTACTGTGTCCAGTTCTGGAGTACCCAACATAGGAAGTACATGGAGCCACTGGTGTCAGTCCAGAGGAGTGCCACAAAGATGATCAGAGGGCTGGAGTGCCTCTGCTGTGGAGACAGGCTGAGAGAGTTGAAATAGTCTAGCCTGGAGAAGAGAAGGCCAGGAATGCAACAGGCAGAAGTTCTTTGGTATTTTTAAGGTGACCTTATGTACCTGGCATATCTGTCTTGTTTGGAAAACCTGAGCTGTAGAAGTCATCCTTGCCATAAAGGTTTTCAAAGTTTTATGTAACCCTTTCAGCAATTGCCAGTTTACAAACAAAATTAGTATCTTTATAAGGGAAAAAAGTACAAAATCATATGAAACATTCATTAACACACACAGAAAGCATTCAGTGGGTTTTAGCTTTAAGTTGGATGAATGGAAAAACATTCAACATATAAAAAAAGTTTAAATAAAAGTACAGAATAATTAATCAGAATAACCCTTCACCATTTAGAAATTCAAGAACTGCTTTCCCTCACTCACTCAGCAGACTAAATGCAGGCTCCTAACACAAGAGATGCCACATTTCCCCACTGCCATACACACTGGGCTTCTCACTGAAACTAGCATCTCCAAGTCATGTTTTGCAAGATAAAATAAATCCTTTTCCCATCATAAATGCTATGTGAGTCAGTATTATCCCACTTCTGCAGCAGAGAAAATTAGGTCAAACAAGGAGAAATTACTTGACAGAGGCCACCAGGGAACTCTGTGTCAGAGTGACAATTAAGGTGGGGGAGCCCTGGGGTAATCAGTCAGTCCCAACCTTTGCTGTATCCTTTCCCAGACTGCAGAAAGCCGGGAGTATCACTTCTTTTTGCCACTTGAAACTGCTGGATAATTACAATAATGGGTTATCTCTTGGGTTAAACACATCTACACATCTTTAGATAAATTTCTTAAAAGTGCCAAATAGCCTAACTCCCAAATTTCTCTCCTGTTCAACATTTATATTAATGCAGATTTTCTGACTTAAACACATGGGCTTTTCTTGAAAGTACAGATGTCAAGTTGACTTAAGCTGGAGAAGAAGTCATATTTGGGAAACCCTGAACATCATCATTAATCAGAAGAATTATTAAGTGCAGAGCAAAAACATGCAAACAGCTGATTTTGGCTTCCCATTTCTTTCCCCAGCATGATGACAGATGTGCTTTCTGCATTTATCATAGCCAAGCTTTTCTTGAAGGTCAGGGGGCTGAGGATTTAAAAATTGAACCTGACTGAAATGAAATTGCTTCTGCCTTGTCAACATATTCTCTAGTTATATGTACCAGTATATATCAGAAATATTTAGTGGGCTCTGTTACAGGGGTTGTCTGTGCAGGGCAACAAAGGAAGCACGCTGCAGTGAACTGAGCAGGTAAAATAAAGACTCTACTTTGGATAAGCTGGTGCATAGGATTCTTCCATACATAATCCCTCTTGTATAGTAACAGCCAAGTGTGTGTTAGGTATGCCTTTCACCTGTGATGATCCAATGTTTTACTCCAATTAATTTCATTTCTTGTCTCTCCTCCTGACGCGTTACAGGCAAGTTACTGAGCATTACCAAAGGTGTTGGTTTTGGCAACCAGTCTGGCTGAGCCAGGTCAGAATTTGGTAAAGATAATGTTTGGGTAAGGGCTTGCTTGTAGTTTAAATCCTTTTCCTAGAATCTCAAGGATGGAGACTCTGCCATCCCTATGGGCTCCTGCATGAGTGTAGCAGGTCAGTGCCCCCAGCCATCCTGGTGGCCCTTCGCTGCTCTTACTCCAGTTTGTCAACATCCTCCACCTCCAGAAGGCATCAGAGCACTGGCTGTTTTCCATATATGCTTGCCTGCACTTAATTATTTCACTTGAGAAATCCTAATTGCTCCTGCATGAATGAATTGTGATCTTCCAGCAGTGTTTTCCTGAGTGCTGAGTTTTCTGGCCCAGCTCCCAGTCAGGGTTTGGCTCCTCCAGAGGGACCAGCCAAGCTGCCTTCCTGAATCTGCAAGATACAGCGCAGAGCCTCAGATAAGTTACAAACACTTGTGTATTTTCATTTTGGTTTAATACTTTCTGTCTAAAAACATATTGCTCCATTGCCTCCCTCTTGCGGGGAGCACAAATCCCACTCCTGCCTGGTGTGCACCTCCTGAGTTGCCACAAAACCAGGCTTTCAGGAGCCATTGTCAGAAATGAGGCCTCTTTATCTGTCTTCCTCTCTTGCTGGTGTTGTTTGAGAGACGGGGTGAAGTGTAAAGCAAATCACACCAAGAAGCCTTTAGTGGCACTGACACCGCCATCCTTCACTCCTCTGTTTTGTTCCCAGGCAAAGTGCTGCTGAAGCTGTCCCTAGCTGTCCTTCACATTTTTGTAAGGATGCAGCTCTCGTCAGCCTTTTATCTGCTCCGTTCCTCCTCTCCACGTGTTTTCAGAGTTCATACCACTGCCTGGGAAGATGCAATGCTCAGAGTGCTCCCAGAGGAGAATCTGCTCCCCGAGAGACTTGTCTCAACCAGTGCTTCTGCCTGAAGCTGTAGCTGGTTCCAGGATTGGGCCATCAGGGGCTACTGTTCCTGCAGTTCTGCAGCATCCCAAGCAAATCCATCCAGCCTCCCTTCCTAGGTATCACCCATGCTGCATCACTTTATTAACCTCTGTCACAACCAGTGCGTGAAGTCTGAAAGCATTTTCAAGGAATGCAAGTGTTGGTAGCAATAGGAATGGTAAAGGTTCTGTTTGCTTCTCTTCAGGGGAAATCAGGGACAGAAGGCTCCTTCCACTCGGATTGCAAAGCTCAGCAGCACTTTGAGTCACTGTGTGTCAGGTTTGTTTGGACTTTTGCACCTTATGCCCAAGGGAGACTGACCTCGGTCATTCTCAGAAAGTCTTTCACTATATTGCCTGTTACCTGACTCTCCTTCCAAGCCAACATTCCCTGTCCTGCCTGTTCACATGGTGCATGACATTATCCCACAATATTAAGCCCTTAAGTGTAAACCACAGTCCCTGCCTCTGTGCTTTGTGATTCAGACCTTAACTGCTGCAAACATACAGCTGTGGTACAAATGTACCTGGGCATTTCCAGTGCCCCCAGAATCTATCATGAGCCTTGATTTCTCTGTGAAAGTGTGCCATTCACAGGATAATTATACTAAAATATGTCCCCACATCTCTTTTCTTCCCAGATTACTAGAGCTAACCCAGCACTGCCTTTAAATAGGAGAGCTTGGCCACTATTGTCTTAACTGCCTTGCAGCCCAAATTGGAGGGTATCTTGTGAAGCATCACAGAAGATAGTAGACAGGATTATGGCATGTGTGTCCCTCTGTTTCTGGATCTTTTTAGCACTGCATATTTAAGCTAGGTCAGTTATGATACAGCTTGAAGCAGAAAGATGAAAGAGCTGCAATTAACATGAGCAAGCCCATATTTTCTGTGAACAGCAAATGCAAATGTTAATGTAGACAAGCAGACAAAGACCTCTCCCAACCTCTGTGTGTGCTGAAAATTTAGCAAGCACATCAATAAACTGTTCATGGAGAGACTCTTGAATGTTATGTAATTTAGCCTTGTCATCAGCAACTTTTCGACATAATTATGTCATGTGAAATGGTTATTATAGAATGAAAGAGCAAGCTCCAGGGTAGTTTGTCTCTATGGCAGTTCATTTTTCAGTGATAGAAGTGATGGTTTTAATCAACAGGTCTATGCAATGGAATAAATTCCACTGTCTCATCATTGCTTTGGGGTGCGAGCTGTTTTTACTGATAACTGTTTTTTATAACCAGAAATAGCTCTTACTACAGCCCAGGAAAGAAAAGGACACATATGCTGTACATGAGTATATCATGCTTTAAGGATGATATTTGCAAAGCCACCCAGATGATCTGGGTGCCCAAATCCCATCAGTGTTAATGAGCACAGAATACGAAGCCCTTAGTTGCCCTTAGAGACACAGGGCTTAATTTGAAGTATGTAGAAGTCAGTGAGTAGGCTCCTATTGATATAAAAAGATATTGGAGTGGCATACACCAAGGATTTTAGAGAAAGCACCAGCCACTTCACAGCTTCAGAGAGGACTGACTCAGCTGGGCTGGGAGCAAACAGCCTCGAGTGTGGAGGCTCCCAAAGTGCTGTAGCCCTTAGAGCCTTCAACAAGTTGCTTTAACTGCAACAATTCAGGAGGAAGCTTGGGTTTATGGTAGCAGAAGCTGCAGCAGCTGTGTCAGGGCAAGGATGAGCTTCAGGGCTCTGAGAGAGCCAGAGCTGTTGGCATCACAGAGCCAGGAGAACCTGAATCCTTCTACCGCCCTCCTATATACCCTCACCTTGTAGCAAGGCTCTTCTTTAGCAAGGTAGTGTGGCCCAGACCATGGTTGTGACTATGCTTTGTAATGTTACAGAGGTGACAGAAGGTAAGCCTCTCCATGAGCCAATGTATCTCAGTCCTTGCAGTACTGTGTCCAGTTCTGGAGTACCCAACATAGGAAGTACATGGAGCCACTGGTGTCAGTCCAGAGGAGTGCCACAAAGATGATCAGAGGGCTGGAGTGCCTCTGCTGTGGAGACAGGCTGAGAGAGTTGAAATAGTCTAGCCTGGAGAAGAGAAGGCTTCAGGGACACTTTATGGTGACCTTCTGATCGATATCTGAAGGGGCTACAGGAAAGCTGTGGAGGGACTTCTTATGTGGGCATGTAGTGCTAGGACAAGGGGTAATGGCTTTAAGCTGGAAAAGGGCAGATTTAGGTTAGTCATTAGGAAGGAATTCTTCAGCCTGAGGGTGATGAAAAACTGGAACACATTACCTGGGAAGCTGTGGATGCCCCATCCCTGGAAGTGTTTAAGGCCAGGTTGGATGGGGCTTAACACATTGAGTGAGTGGACACTTGTAAAGGCTGGTTTGAATAATGTTCACAAAGTGTGAGCAGAGCCACAGAAGTGACCAGGCTCTCTTGGCTTTTCTTCCAGCACTTCTCACATTCCCTAAAGATTGTTTAGGTGTGATCCAAAATTTCTTGATAGTGTTTATTCTGGAAAACTAGGCAAAACCACTACACTGCATTTTCCAGCCCTTTGCCCTGTGTGTAACCAGGGGACACGTTCTGCTATGTAAAAATTTGTATGTTTTGAACACAGCTCTCCAGCAGCCTCAGTGAGTTTTGCAAAATGACCTAAATGCAAGAGGCTTAGTTTCATCAATGGATTTGTAAGTAAGTGGTCTCCACAGGGGTTACTCAGTTGTGGGTGTTATTAGACCAAGATTCTTTGGCTGAATTTGCTATTTTTCTCATTAAAAAGCTGTTTTTCATTTACTAACCTGTCAAATGTGTTCATCTGCAGTTCAGTGTAGCCTCTCCACCAAATACTAGGTCCACATACATGTAAGGAGTTAGAGCTGAGTATGTATTTATTTGTGTTTACTTTTCATTGTCTGATGTTCTAAAGGTAATATTTACTTGGGTAGGTGTTTTGGTTTTATTTTCGTGGCAGCTTGAGTCAAATAGCTCTTGGGTAGAAACAAGAAAGCAATTAAACATGCAAAGAAGCAGACTTTAGTTGACTGAAATAATATTAAGTGTGCTGGATACATAAGCAAAAAACAGGCTTATCAGAGCACATTTTGCATTCAGTGCTGGTTTATCAAGTAAAGGAAATGTTACCTGAAGCCAGCAAATTGAACCATTTTATGGTCTCCGTGACCTTCTGATTTTGTAACCAGCAGCTCTCTGTCTTGCTCTCATTTTATTTACTGGGAATAAGTGTCCTGTTTTTCCAACTCTAGGTTTAACCTATTCAAAGCTAAACCAGCCAAGTTAAGAAGCTTCTGTGTCTGCTGCAAGTTTCTTATACTTCAACAAGCTCCAGTGCTAGAGCCTTTATTTTTTTTCTCCTTGAGGCAGGATTCTTAAAGTCTGGCTTTATAAAGGTAGAAATGGGATACAATTCAGTAAAGGTGAACTTAAAAAACCATTCACAGTGGCACTGTATTTAATAAATAGCCTTAGGATGGAGACCACAGAAATCCATGTTGGCTTTCTGTGGTGTTTTAAGTGTTCTTGAAAACTTCCTCTTTGGTCTTCCTGAAAGCTTGCCCTCCTGCTTATGGGCATCTTAATGCCTTTTCAAAAGATGGATAAAAATTCTTTAGCAAAGTAGATTTGAGGAGCCATATGGAAAAAGAACGGGTCTAAAACTGAAAACTGTTCAACTGGGAAACAAAAAAAAACAACTGTATTTTAGCACACAATGCCTACCTCACTGGATTTTGCTAAATTGCCATTGCATTAGCACTGAATGGCAACAGAATCACAGCATTTCACAAAGCAGGCAAAACCAGAAAACCTTTGAATTATTTCTGGGATATTAAATTCATAGAGACTAAGGCACATTGTGCCAGCCAAATTGTATTGTAATACTGTGGGTAAACCAATGGACGTGCACCTAATTTTTAATTGTAGGAACCATTTATTAACTCTACTGTGTGGGCCAAAACCTGCTTTTAATTGTAATTACTGAAATCTTACTACAGGCAATAATTATTTGTGAAATGGACAGCATTTTCAGCACTTGTTTGATGTGATACATGTTGTGATAGAAAACACGGCAAGAGCAGAACACCTGCCTCTGCTTTTCCCACTGTTGGCATAGAAGTGACATTGCAAGGATCTCCACAATGAAGAACAGACAATAGCAGCCTGTCCACTAAAGAAGAGGACATACTAATTTTGAGTGGTTTTCCAATGGAAAAGGACTTTTTGGGTCTGTATTAGGTCATGTGAGTTTCTGCCATCCAAAATCAATGGAGCACCTGTGGCAAAATTATTGTAATTCATCCAGAATTTGTCACCTTGGCTCTTCCCTGCTGACTGCCAAGCCTGAGAAGCACTGGGAATGGGGGATCTTGCTCCAGCTGAAAGCTGGTGGCCAAGAAAAATTGGGCATCATTGCCAAGAAGACTAGATATGGGAAGCAGATGCTTCTTGCTTTGTGTTCTCTATGGGACTCATTTAGAGCTGGCCTAGACTTTAAATAGTAACTGATTCCATTTTATATTTTGTATTATCAGAGTTATTTGTGTGTTTTCCAGTACTAATAGTATTTTCCAGGCAGAATACTGCTGTAGCATTTGCTTCCAACTTGCATGTAGGTTGTTGTGTGGCTTCCTCATATAAATGACCTAAATTTTGAGTAAGGATTGCTCTCTGCACATTCTATGCATGATAGCTTTCCTGTGCATGAGTTTCTCAAGGACATCTACATGCCACTGTAAATCAGCAAAATCGTGCCCATGTCACCTTGTGCTCTGGAGAGACAAGTCCTGCAGGAACTGAAGCTTTAATGCCACCAGCATCCTTCAGAGATGCAGTTTGGGGTTCTCTTGAGCATTGCCTGAGAGCAGTAAGTGGCATTGGTGGTGGCAGCCACAGTGCCCAAACTCTTCTGTAATGCTTTTCACACTCCCACCTCATGACTACTGAGGTCCAGGTTGCTCTGATGAATGCCTCAGCATGTGGTAGAGGGCGAAGCACTTGCTGTAGAAGGTGAAGGTCCTGTTTGCTTGCTTATTGCTGATGTAGCAGGGGAAAAAAGTCATAGGAAATAGCCTCTTAGTCAGAAATGTCTGAACTCTCTGAAATTTTACCCTTGTAAAATTGTACCTTTTCGGCCTGCAACCTCTACAGAGGCTCCAGAGACTTTCTGTGCAAGCTACACAACCAAGCTGGTCCTGCCTTGGTTCTGCACTGTTGACCGGAAGCAAAAATGTGTTTATTTTATGGTACTGCTAAGATCTCCTAGCACAGGGTTTACCTTGTGTCAGAGTGTGCAAGTGATGCAGCATCACTGTACCTGGCCAGCATGGCTAGACAGGAATGTAATCCAGAGAAAAATATTATCCATCCAAGTAACTCTTTAAAGTTAGCAGGTGTTACCTAGGATTGTCCAAAGGTGTAATTGCCATCATCCTCCCTTTACCACGTCCTGATGTCAGAGCTAACAAAACTTCAGCTGTCCCCGTTTGTTTTGGAATCTGTGGTACAATGAAGATCTCTGCCCTAGAGATGCTCCTTGGGGAATGTGCCTCTCCTGTTGCCTCCTTCCCCAGCATATCTGCCATCAGTGGGGCTAAATCCCCTGGGACAAGGCACATCGCCCAGCACCTCTCCAGCAGCAGCACCCTTCCAAGAGAGGAATCTCTTGTTGCCATGACAATGAGCCTGTTGGGCTGAACATTTCTTGCTGCAAGCAGCGATTAAAAGCTCCAAGCAATGCTGCTTCCTCTGGGTGCTTCTTAGTGCCACGTGCAGACAGAGCTGGGCAAAGCCTTGGGAAAATAAAGGGGCAGGGAGAGGAAAGCTGGTTTCTGTGATCTTTTCCTGCTTGGGCTTTGAGCAGAGGGGAGACTGATTGCTTTCTGCTTCTTTGTTCCCAGCTCCAGCACAAATCACATCAAGGCTCCCTTCCCCCTGCAAAGCTCACCCTAAGATGGAGCACACCAGACCAGAAATGGATTAAAAAGAAAAATCATCCTTGTGGCAGCAGGTGAAGAGGGTACAAATCAGGGAGATGGAAGGTGCTCTGCCCTAGGGCTGGTGCACACTGCTGCTAGCGAAGGGCTTGAATCAATACAGCCTTTCCCTGCCTTCTGCACCCCTAACACCAACAGGCTGAGGAGGCAGTGGCCAAACCTGCCGCGGGTGTGAGCGCCCAGGAGTGTGGTACAAGCCAGAGGTGCCTCTCGCCACGCTGGAGGGAGCTCCTGAGACGGCCCAAGTGCTGCATCGTGGTGCAGCCCTCACAAATCAGACCCCCAGACTATGAAAGCAGTTTATGTTTCAGGGTGTTCTTAATAGTTAATGTTGGAAGACAGGTTGTTTCTTTTTAAGTTTTATATCTACAAAGAGTTAAGGTTTTTTCCCCTGTGTAAATAAGTCTTGGGTATGTTGTGAGTGATCTTATGTAGGTCTTAAATGTTGGGGTTTTTTAACTTTTTACATGCAGAGTGTGACTTGGAGCCACACAACCCTGGAATCTGGGTGAGTGAAGTCCCAGGTTGAGGGTGACACAGCTTTACACTCGATTATCCTTTTGCCTGTCAGCTGTCCCATGAACAGCCTGGCGCAGTGAACTGGAACAGTGGAAGGGGAGGCCATTTCAGCCAGCCCTGTCAAAAAATAGAGTGAGATGTTTGGTTGAGTGGGCAAGACCATGCAAAAGTGAGGACTAGGCAGCGGGAGATGCTCCTTGTTTGTGGATGGTGCTCAAAGTGCAGCTGGTGTCAGCATCCACAGGTCACCCAGCAAAAGTACCACAGAAAGAAGCAGGGGTTTGCAAGCATGGGCAAAAAAGCAACAGGGCACTGGAGAACTGGGCAGGGGAGATTAAAAATATGGAAACAAACATCCTTTCTTTGTGCAGAGTTTGGCTGCAGTTGAAACGTGGGTTACAACTGGTGAAAACCTCCAAGAGGTGAAGACAGGATAAGGACAAGTAAGACTATCTTTCTTGTACTGGTTAAAGATTAACTGTGTTTTGGTGCTTTTCCTCAGTTCTTGTTTCTATTTGCTTCAACCATCGGGTGCTGAGCAGTGATGATAAACCCAAAAAGGATCTATCCTTTGTGGAGGGGTGTACCCAGAGCACCTGGGGCAGTGACACTCAGAAAGGCTTCTACTGCTTCTACCTGGAGTGAGAGACCCAGGATAACCCTGTGACAGCGCCGAGGATGAAGATGAGTCTTGGCTAAAAGATGTGATCCGTAACCAGAGCCTGAAGTGAAGCTGAAGGACTCTCAAGCCATGGACAACTAGATGTGAAGTTCCCAGAAGGCCTTGAAATACAAAGAGCCAGGATCACAGTCCCCAGAAAATGCTGTTTTTTCCCTTGCATTTTTGTGCCAGCAGGAGTGGATTAAGGGAGGATTCCCTCATTTGGGAAAGAGGGACTCCTTAATCCCCAAAGCCTGGATTTAAAGATCCTGGAGAGAGTAATCACAGCCAGCTGGATTAGCATCTGCTGGGAAGCTTGGCAGGAGAGGGCAGCATGGCACTGCCAACCCCGAGGTTGGTTGTCACCCATACTTGCACATCCTTTTTGCAGGCCTGTGTCTTAGGTTTACTCAGGCACTTGAAAACATTAAATTCACAGAAAACAAGACATTAAAAAGGGCATGTACTTATTCAAGTCCTGGGTGGTTTCCTACAAGTGAGAAACATATGAAACACCACTGGGAGAGATGACAAATTGTGAGGGTTTTGTTTTGGTTTGTCTTTTTACAAGTGTCTCTAATATTGCTCTTGTAAGGCTCCTGCTGTAACAAACTGAGTCATCCTTTAGCCAGAAGAAGGAAATAGGGAGATGCTCATCAGCAGAAACTAGATGGTGTAGGGCCACCCCCAGGATGCCTGGAGGCATATGAGTAAACCCACAGTTACTGCTTTGGGTGTGCAAGAGGCCTTGAAACCAGAGTTTGTAGCAGCGTGTCCCTTATTTTTTACTTACTGTGGCTCATGCTGTCAGTGAGCAGGACCATGCTCTGCTTTGCCCTTTATGCCAAACCCAGCCTTTTCAGCAAGGTGAAGCTTCTTTCTTGTTTATGTATTTTAAATGACATCCCTAAACCATAGGATTTCTGCATAGCTATAATACAAGTGAAGCATTTGTCTTGGCCAAGGCATATTCCTGATGGAAGATCCTGCAGGAGAAAGGGACTATATTGGCTTTTCCAACTGGCTTCAGATACTACTGCACCAGCATATGAACTCAGTGGTGTGTGTGCTTATCTGCCAGGAGACCTTGAACCAAGTGAGGATCAGCTCCCCAATACATTCACCATTTCAAATTTAAAACAGAGTTGTTTATTCAGACAGGATTTTCTGGCAGCAAACCTTGCATCCTTTTTGGCACTCGCTGTAGTAAAGGGGAAGCATGGTGGCATGCTCCATGCTCTCCAGAGGGTGTCCTGTGCCCAGAGGCAGTGGCTGAGCTCAGCCAGGCTGAGTGGTGAGGTAAGCAGAGACAGGCAAGTGGTGGTTGACCTACATTTGGCTTGGGAACTGGAGCTTTGGGCCCTGCTACACATTGTCTTCTGGCTTGCAGTCTTTAAAAGTTCCCTCTGGGCATTATTGAGTCACCTGTCTGCATGCTGCCTTGTGTCAGGGCTGGTGCTGCTCCACCCTCACTTGCAAGTGCTGCTCATTCCCTCATCTTGGCTTTCATGTCTAATTTTATCAGCTCCTACAGTTAAATTAATCCCCTTTATGTAGGCTTTTGCTTTTGGTTTTCAGACCCTCTGGGTCCTCTTCTTGTAGGTCTTTGTCATCCCTGTGATGCTCTCCTGGCTGGGGATGGTTCAGTTTAAAGCTCTCTCCTACTTTTGTATTAATCCATCCTCTGAGAGAGACATCCCTGATGAGGCACACATAGACAGCAGAGTGGAAAGGAAAGATGTGTAATATCAGAGCTACCATGAGCCGGGTGCCTTTTTGCTTAAGTTACCAAAACAGGCTGCAGAAGGACAGGGAGCTAGCCTGGTTTGCTAATAATTTCCAGTGTGACTTTGCACTGGACAAACTGTTTAATCCCAGATCCTCTTTAAGGCATTTGTTGCCTGATTTCAAGAAGGAATTAAATAAATACCTCCAAAGATCTTATCCTTGAACTCTGCCATTCCTTGCTGAACTGAGCAAGGAGTTTTCTCCTCTCCCTCCAGTGCACCTGCTCAGCTGCACAGATGCAGAGGGTGACTTCTGTCAGTGTGCCATCAGCACCCAGTCTCAGGGGACTCTGCTCTGCTGAAACAGTGTGGGCACATCTGCCCATTGAGCACAGCAGAGGAACACCCTGGGTACCATCTGACAGAGGGTGCTCCATCAGCAGAAAACCCACTCCTGTGCCTGGGTGCCACAGGGCTGAGGTGCCACATACTCTGGCTTGGCAGACCCACAGGGCTGTGGGGTTGTTGGCCTCTTTTCCCCCTACTGGTCTGTGTGATATTGAATAGGATTTAAATAGTGGGGTTTTTTTTGCTAGAGACTGTGCCACTGCTCTGGGATGCCTGCTCCTAAATTTTTTCCATCCAATTTAAATGTTACCAAGGAGCTGTGTTAGCCCTAGCCTCTTAAAGGTAAAAATCCTTTCTGCTGCTGAAAACTGACTGCGTGCAAGTCTCTGAGGACCAGGACTGGTTTGTACCAGATACCAAACAGGAGCAGTGGTTTCAGACTGGTTCCTAAAACAGGTCAGCTGATGTTAGCAAGACAAGAAATGGCAAACAACTTGGTGCTCTTCTCCATCTGTGCTCAGAGGAGACCCAGAATGGTGTCACCAGAAGGGCTGCAGGGAAAGAACAAGGTATCTTGGCAAACCTGTGCTTGTGTGTGTAACAGCCAAGAGAAATCCCTGTTTGCAGCAGGTTGTTTTTCATCTCTCTCATGTGACCATCAGCATAGCTGTAGCATACAGGGGACTCAGAGGACATAATGCCCAAGAATGGGGTTAATGGGGAAGAATGGGAGAGAGAAGATGAACAACTTTTTATTTCTGCTTTAAATCCCTTCCTCTCTCTTGCTATAGCCATAGTGAGGATTTTTTTTTACAGTGGCAATTTTAGTGCTGCTTTGAAAAAGCCAGATTAGCAATGCCAAGGAAGTGACCACCTGCCCATCCCTGGGATGTCTTCCTGCTCCTGCCCACACTCAAGATCTCTTCAATGCACCCTGCCAACTGCAGGCACCTTCCTGGTTTTCCCATCTTGATCAAATGGGTATCTCTTCCCAGGCAGCATACAATCCTTTGCTTTGAAAACAGACCACCAAGGTAAATCCAAGAGCTGTTCTTCAGGTCCTCAGTGGTGCCTGGTCAGCTGAAGAGCATCCTGCTAAGAAGGAGGAGATGGATCACAGCCACGTGGAGAGTCTCTCAGAACCTGCAGTGCTGGTTTGAGCATCCTGCAGTCCCTCGCTCTGGTCAGTTCAGGCTGAAACTGATTTTTAAGCCAGCACACTGCTGGGGACGGAGGGGAGGGCAGCCCTGGCAAAGCCACAATCCTGTTTGTTCTGATCGCTAAAGGTCACAAGGTGGCTCCGTCTGTCAGAGGAAGGAAATGAATGCTGGAATCTTCAGCAAACTAATTTGAGGCTTGTACCAATTCCCCTTTTAGTCTAATTTAATCATCTTCACTGCCTGATTCTACAGACACAGCATTGTGCTGCTAAACCTTTGCTGCATATTAGCAGAGAGGCAGCTGGAATTTGAATTTGATTTTGACTGTAGTGAACAACCTTATATTTAGCACTTGGCAAATCTCTCAAATGCAGGAGAACATCAGTATATGAATGCAGGTTGCTTTGATAATTTTGATTTTGGAGGCTTAAGCATGAGAGGGAGAGAATATAGGCTGGGTACTGATACTCGAAAAGGAACTATAGAAAAATATTTTACCAGGTGCTTGTAATTACATTACAATACCAGCCTACCTAGACTTTGCTGCAAATAATTGTAACCAGAAGAATGCTTTGGGTTACAAAGTACTTTTAATGCAGTCTTTTGTAGCCTACAATAGAAGGGTGAAGTGCAGAAATGTGTTCTCTCGGAGGAAGGGACTAGTGAGAGCAAAGAATGGCAAGAGCTGGACTAATCCAGGGACACAGTGGTGGCCAGGAGACATAGAACAAGCCAAAATGGCAGTGGGATAAACCACCTGCTTTCACCCCTCCTCTCCATTGGTCAAAACTCCTGCTGCTTCTTTGCCATGTAGGATGCCAAACCGATAGTCACTCTTGGCATTAAAGCATGTGTAGGACTCAGGGTTTGGCTGTGGGCTCTAACAAAAGGAAGTACTCTGGTTTGCAGCTCGGGCCTGCAGCTGGAGGTGTTCCCAGTGATTACCTCTTCTGGTAGCTCATGTCCCTTTGAAATCTGGCCAGTTTTGAAATGAGCCACCTTTGACCCTGCTGACTTCGTGGCAGCTTGCAGGGATGTATGAACCCAGCCATCCTGCTGTAAATTCTGAGTCACTCCCTGGACATCCCTGGGGTCTGGTTTTCTTTTGGAGTTGCTGTTGGAGAGAGGGCTACTTAGTACCTGCTGGGAGGCTTGCCTGCAGGCTCATTGCTCCATATGAAAGACTTTAATTTTCAGAGGGAGGGTTCCCTTTACATAGCAAAAGTGATGGGTGCCAGAACCTAGGAGTACATGGTTTTGAGGAGCTCAGGTTCTGCTCTCAGCAGAAAGAGACGAGAACTAAGAAAACAGCAGTGACTTTGTTCTTCACATTCTCATGGGAATAAGAGAAAATGGAGCTTGGATGAAAATATTATCATCAGTGTTGTCTCCAGAAAAGCAGCAAAATGAATAAGTGACTCTTCCTTCCCACCACCTCTGCTGGCTTCTGGCTTCCTAGAAATACCCTGAGCACTTTGATTTATTGATGTGCTGGGAAAAGACAGTTAAGTTTTACAGTCAGCCAGCCCTGTGAGTCCAGATTTTCTGACACAGAAATGAAAAGAGAGCCTCCCCGTTTCATGTGTGTGAGGAACAACTGATACTTTCAAAGCACTGTTGTGTGATGGTGATCTGGGATTTCAGATCTGATGGTGGCACATTGTGTGCTTTGGGGCTGGAGGAGATCCAACTCCTCAAGAAGTTGTGGGGCATCTCCACAACCACAGGGCTCCATCTGTATTAGACCCCAAACCCACCATCCCCAGGAGTGGCCCAGAGGACCCAAAGTGGAAGGCTGAAGCACAAGGCCCTCTTCCACAGCCCTTGGGTCAAGAGGTTATTGCACTGCCAGCAGACAGGCAACCACACCAGCAGAGATTGGGTTTGCACCATGGCTACAGAGGGAGAGCACATGAGATGTGATGCCTCGCAGCTTTTCACTCTTGGGGCTGGAGGTGAGTGTATCAGGAGATGGTTTGTCTCAGGGTGAGGAGCTGGCCACAGACCAGTTGGAAGCCCCTGCATGGGGAGGCCTGATCTAATAGCAGAATTGGGGTTGATGCACAGTGTTGCTAAAATGGATTGAGAGATTAGCAGAGAGCAACTTTCATGGATCCCATATGTTGCCCAGCTTCCTCCGGGTGACTTAAAAAGAGGGGGGAAAAAGTCTTTTGCTGGAAGAAAGTGAGAGTACTTGTACACTTGGCTATTTTTAAGCATCTTGTTCTACCCCTCTAGCTTGATTTGATGTGGTCAAAAAAAGAAAAAGGGCATTGATTAATCATTTTAGAAGCATGCACAGATGTGTTAAGTAAATACAGTTTCCTGTAGGCCTAATAGCAGGCAGAGGAAAGTTCTCAGTAAAATTGAGACATTCTGCTCCCCAAGAATTGCAGCCCTGACTTAGGTTGGTAAGGACACAATGTTGTTAAACAGTATGGTAACTGCTGGGGCACTCTGGTTTACACCTGAAAGATTTGGCCCATTACCTTCAGCAGAACTTCCCAGGACGTATGAAACTTAACCTTGAGGTCCAACAAGAGCTTTTCAGTGCAATGCTATTTTTACTTCTCTCACTTTCATTTAGGCAAACACGTGCAGTGCAGACCATAGGTCCTGATGAAGTGCCATTGTTAAACACTGAGATAATGCAGACTGAATCTAGCTTGCATTCCCTAAAAATTGTGTTATTGGCTTGACAATATATTTTTCCTCAAGAAAAAAAAAAATCTGCAGTTATTTATTCATTCTTGCCCCTTGGAAAGCCCGCTACCATCTGTTTTTCTTGGCTTTCCATCACCTTTTTTTTTCACTTGTTCTTCTCCCACTGTGCACCACTGAAGGACTATACTGTACATTATCTCATAGCCAAATTATGCAGGGTATTGTAAACATGTTGTAAACTTTGCCAGCTGCAAAGTCAAGAGCTCTGAGAGATCTTGCTATGCACTGGAAATGCTCTTTGAAGAAATGAGACAGCCTTTTGGAATCAGTTTGCGGGGCAGTGTGACGTAAAAGTGTAATACTGCTTTTGGAAAATGCTGGGGTAAGAAAATGAGCAAATAAACGTGTTCTTGGATCCCTGTAGCTTTATCATAGAGGCCAAGAAGTCCCTGGAACAGTAACTGCTCAGCACCCACTGGTAAGACACAACATGGCTCCTGCCTGCAGATGCTGGGACATGGGGGCTTGGTGCCCCAGCGGGTGGTAACTGGGGTTGGAGCCTGATACAGCCGTGGAACCAGCATCATTTTGGTAAGGACAGGACCATGCTCGAGGCATAGGACTGAAGCCCCTACACATCCCAGGGTTGTCCTTGGCATCAGAGCAGTGATGCCCTGCAACCAGCATCCTGGGAGGAGGCAAGCCACGGGGTGTCTCGTGTTTTGCATTGCAGGGTCAGGGCCCATTGCCGCCCTCAGAAGTACAAAGTGAAGGGGAAGAGTTGTAGGTGTGTGAGGATAAATCTGTGTAAATCTACAATAAATATCCCTAGTTATAGATCTTTGCATATCTTTGAACAATAAAGATATTGCAGTAGCAACACCGTTCCAGAAATCAACCCCCCCAAACATATAATGGCTTTGAAACTGCCTGTATGAGGTTTAATATCTGCTGTCTTTGTCTGTCTTCTGGTGACTGATCTTGGTGCCGTGGAGGTCATACCTTCAAGCTTTCATCCCACAGTACACTTCCAGAAATGGCAGAATTCTCTGTGTGGAGACCCACCACTTGAGCTCAGGAGCTGGGAGTGCAGGAGGAGCACTCAGCAGCGCAGAAGTGGAGATTACTGCCACCATTGCAAATAGAGAGGCCGTGGGGTTCTATGGGTGTACTCTGCAGGGATCAATCCCAAATTCCCTGAAGTCAAAAGGTCTAGGAAGCGATGTACATCATAGGATGACAGGGAAGAGCCCATTTCAGTGGACAATGAATGTGTAAATACCTGTTCAGGCTGATGATTCATGTACAGCGCTCATTGAAAAGCAGTTTTCTACATTTGATATAAATTCATTAGGAATGTTTTTGTGCAAAAAATTTTGATAAGGAAAACAAAGACATCTTAAATTTAGAGGAGATTTGAGGTGTAGCTATGAGAATAACTGCTCTGGTATCAGAGATGTGGCCCTTAAACAGCATTTTGGAAGGTGTCCAGTGGCTTCATGGGAGCACTGTGGTGACATGGTCCCACTCCACCCAGCATCCTTTGGCCATCCTCCCTGTGCAACAGCTTGCAGCTCTCCAAAGGCTGGTGGCTCACAAAGTGAATAGCTGGACAGGACTTTCATCTGCAATATTTAGGGAATTCAAACCCATATTTTAAATTATTGCAGCAATACTTCATCTTTCTCTCCAACAGTTAGTAAGAAGGATCACAAGTTCAGCCATACTTACATAAAGTGACTGTGAATATCCTATGACTTACTGCCCTATTCCTGCTATGTTTAAAGGGTTAAGAGCTAAGGGGAGAAAACTGTGTCACTTGGTGAGATTTATTTCTTTTTGCAAAGGAAGGACTATGTCCTTCCAACCCTGGAAGTATTCTTGTGAAAGCTGTTTCTTCTCTGAGGAGTCTTTTATTACTATCACGGGCTTATGTTCACAATCTTGCACTCTCATTAAGGGGCACTTATTTAAATGAGGGGCTTTAATTAACAATTTTCATCCTGATTTAAATCAACTAGCAGGAAACACAAAATTGATTATGTAAATTAACCTTGTTCTTTGTTTTTTATTTTAAAATTATTTTCCTAAGGAACAACTGCTATTTTCTTGCTGGAGCCTAGTGCTCTTTTTTTTTTTTTTTCCGCTTATGATCAAGATATGCTATTACCATATTTATTTAAGAATCTGCATGTTAAGTATGAAGTTACTTCACATTTTTAATTTTATGTGCCAAACTGATGACTGACACCTCTACTACATGACTAATTTTAATGTTCATTTGCATCAAGGTGCACTGCAGAATAAGAGACATACATTAGTTACTGTGCTGCAATTTAAATCATATGATATCCATCATATGATGGACAGATGAGGTAAGGGGAAGCATAAAGTTATCAAAACTTATTCTGCATTTAAAATGGAGATTTTGAGCATGGGAAATATTACCCCTTGAGAGCAGGCTGGGCTATTTCTAACCGTCAAATCCTGATAAAGGCTCAGACGTGGGAAATGGAAATCGTGTTCTCTCTTTGGTTTCAATCCCCAAAGGTTTTCTCAAATTTGAGCCAACTGAAGAACAACTTCCTGTGCATCCTGAGGGGAAATGGGTCTCTATGTAATGGACTTAAAGTCTCCAGAATCTCTTGCTCCACGTGGTTCAGCAAATACTTCAGTCACTGCAGTAGTTTGACTTAATCTAAAATTTGTAGGGGTTTATTTCTATTTATTATTATAGTACAGTGAAACTTAAGCTATAATGTCCAGTGCATTGATTCAGTTTTAATTTAGAATTATTGGATTTTAAACAAATAATGTTGATAAATTAAAGGGAATTAATAATCCTATGTTCTGATTTTTCTGGGAAAAGGGCATTTTGCATTTTCATCCTCCTTTAATTTGCATCAACTCTAGCTCAGTGCAGCTGCAATGATTTGAGAGGTCAGATTTCTGATTCATTCCATTGTGTGCAAGAATAAGCCAAAGGCAAAATGGACCTTTTTTTGAAAAGCTTTGGGATATATGCATGCATATATGCATCTCATTTTCAATAGAAGGGATTAAATAGTCAAGTTCATCCTTCGCGTAGTTCAGTTGACTTTATTGGAGAGATTAATGTCCAAGTTAGATAACTGGTTTCTTGTGGGCTTCAACCATGATGACAGCATGTTCAGAGCTCAGAGAATCTGGATGGGATTTTCCAACAGTGATGGATGCATCCAACTCCCATCAGTGTGAGTCTCCAGAGGTTCACACTCCCGAACCTCCCTGCCACCCCTTCTTCCAGCACCAGGGTTTTTTATACACGCAGAAACCTGTTCAGACCTCAGGTGAGCGGCTGAGCGCCATGAGAGCCTCAGCCTTTGCACCTCCCTCTACCTGTTCCCCACGCGGTTCCAACGCAGACCCTTATTTTCAAGCCATTCCTGTCGTATCCTCCCTGCTCCCACTATCCAGAGTGCATTTTACTGCAAACACGCACCAAAGAAACTGGAAACGATGTTTAATTCAACATTATCGAGTGTGAGATCACTCCTCTCCCATGCAGGGCTGTATCCATCAAGCCAGCTTCAGGCCTTTTCTTCCCAGGGATCTTCTGCTGCAGCTGCCTCTGCAAAGCACTTTGCTGTCCCCGCTCGGCGTTTGCTGGCAGGGATGGTTTAGGGCCATCCATGAGCACACACCATCATCTCACCCCTGACTTAGCATGCGGAGGGACCGATACGCCTCTTTATTAAAGGCCGTCTTAATCTTTCTTATGGAACATCATCTAAAAACGTGGGCTTAAAGCAGCTTTCAGAGGCAGGCACAAATTGCCGGCAGTAATACACCTAAATTAGACAGGATAGATGGGATTTGGCTGTTGTACTTCTCCGATTGCCTCCGTTCATCGCGTGCCTTCGCCAGGTTTGTTCCCAGTGCTCGGCTATTGCTTGGGGAGAGAGCTTAGGGGTGACCAAACCTGCCAGCACAGTCGTTTCTATAATGTGTGCATATATATATATGCATATATATATAATGACTGAGGTGTGGGTGCAGAAGGAAGTGAGAGGGTGGATGCATACGTGGATGGATGTGTGCAAGAATGGATGGATGGATGGATGGATGGATGGATGGATGGATGGATGGATGGAAGGAAGGAATGTGGGTGGGCACGCAGGTGGATGGGTGCATGAGTTGGGGTGTGGATGGACAGACAGGGAAGGGAGCAGGGATTGGTGCACGGGTGGGTGGATGTGTTGGCGGATGGGCGCACTCATTGAGGTGTGGGTGGCTGGGGGCGTGGGAGCTGCTTGGTGCACGGACGGGTGGGCGATACGTGGGTGTGCGTGGTTGGGTGGGATAGTGCCTGGCGGGTGCACCCGGGGCTGCCTGGCTGGTGCGCCCACGGGTGGGCGGGTGCGTGGGCTGCTGCAGGCACGGGTGGGTGTG
>NW_009952153.1:3704872-3705430 GCF_000747805.2 Chaetura pelagica | reverse complement strand
CCGCGGGTTCAGGCTCCGCTCCCGGCGCCGGGAGTTTGCTCGGAATACCTGCCCGGGTTTTCCCACAGCGACGCCCGTTTCCTTTCTGTTTTTCCAAGGCATTTTGTCCGGTTTTGGTTTGTTTTTTTTTTTTTCCGTACGAAGTTGCTCCCAACTTTGGGTGAATACCCGGCGCCTTTGGGTTTCATCCCGCAGCAGGTGCCCCCGCTCCGGGGGATGCGCCCGCAGCGCCCGGGCAGCCCTGCTGCTCCTGCCTGTCTTTCCTTTATGTTTGCGTGTGAAGGGTTAGAGGTGCCCGCAGTCGGTTCCGCTCTCGTTTCTGCGGGCATTAACCCCGGGTCCTGGCAGCCGAAGCCGAGGAGCTGCCGAGCGGTGCCCGCGCCTGAATAACCCTCGGACCGGGAGAGGGGCTTTTATCCTCGGGATCGATCAGACCTTGGGGATTTCGTACCAACCCGCCAGCAGCACAGCACGCAGGCTGCCTTTCTTCCTCTTTGTTACACACCAGCTCTCTGTTAACAGCAAGAAACAATGGGTCTTTTTTTTTCCCCTTTCCCT
>NW_009952153.1:3693909-3704850 GCF_000747805.2 Chaetura pelagica | reverse complement strand
TAGACCCAAAGGGCTGTCCCTGTCAGTAAGGATAAAATTCCCACCAACTCCAGAGGGGTCAGCGGCGAGACCACGCTGCCGGTAGCCTCTCCCTTCGTCTTATGATTTCTTTTGTATGCTTTAGCATTTGCAAAATGAGGGAAGAGGCTCGGTGCGTGTGTTGAGATGGATGTCGGTGGTCTCTGCTGCCCAGGCATCACTTAAGGAATCATTGCTCCCGATTTATGGCCTTTACTGTGCCATGAAACTTTAAATAATGCTGCTTAGGAGTAAAGCAGGGAGTTGTGCTCCCCTGCCCTGTGTGAGGGCCGGTGCCCATGGCTCTGCTGGGGGCAGACCCCTTGTTGCCCGGAGGGGCGAGGGGATGGCTCTGGCTGTCTGCTGGGGATAATGGCTTTGCCACAGAGGGTGGGCTTGGTGTTGCTCACGGGGCTCCCTGGCCCTCCGCACCCCAGGAACGAGCTGCGGCAGCGGCTGGAGGAGCTTTTCGCTTCCAGTTTGAGGTTCACAAAATGGCCCTTGGCGTTGCTCGTTTCTTCCAGCTGATGTGTTGCTGTGGGTGCTGCACAGCAGTCCCCGAGATGCTGATCCCCCCCCTGGCAAGCAGCTGCGCCCCAGGTGTGAGGTTTGCAGGTGGGGATGGAGGGACCCAAGCAGTGCGGGGCAGGGCTTCGCCTTCCAGAAGCTGCTGCTGTGCTGGGTAAAGCTTTGGGAGTTCTTCATTGTGTGCTGTGCCTCACTGCCTTTTTCCTCGGTTTTGTTAGGATTTGGGGGTTGTAGCTCACTTCAGGTTGATGGGAAGTCTTTGTTCAGCATGCAGTTACGTTTTGTGATATCAAATGTATTAGTTGGAGCTGGACTGAGTAAAAACATGGTTTAAATTGTGGGAAGGACTCGCTGTTGTTTCGAGCATGCTGAAGCTGAACTTTCTGCTTTCTCCTGCTTCACAAATTTTTACTAATGGTTTTGACCCAGGTGAAATTGTGCTTTCTGGAAGATCTTATTTTTATCATAAGAATTTAGACCAGTGTGCCATAGTCCAGACTCCCTTTAGTGCAGAAGCTCAGAGCACTGTTACTCACTTTTGTAGGTTTTTAACCTTATCCTAAAGAAGCAAGTGTTAACCAGTCAGTGTGTGTGTGTCTGTGCTTGTTGTACAGCTGTAGCTACTGTTGAACTGTACTTAGAGGAGCTCAGAGTAGTCGTTTCTGTGCAGAGAATTGGTGGCACAAGGAGGAGACCAAGGTAGTCGTGTTGTGGAGAACCCCATTACAGTGAACCCCTTTGGCAACCTCCCACAGAGCCAGACCTAGTAAATCCCATTGCTCGTTGGATTCCTTCTTGCTTTGGCACCCGTTTGCTTCTCAGCATCTTTTCCTTTTTTTTTTCTAGACATCATCAATCATGAATACTCACAGTAGGTGAGCATTTGGCTCTTGTTGAAATCTCAGCATCCTGATGGCTGATTCTAAAATGCAAATGCGTAATGAGTAAGGAAGGTGCTTGGGAAGCGTTTAATTTCCCAACTATTACTTGCCCAAGTGACAGTTATTTTGGCAACTATTACTTTAGAAACTAATATTTGGCAAATAAAATGCTTTGCGAGAAACTTGCTCAACGGTGTCAACTCCTGCTGTCAATCAGCAAGAACAAACTTCTCATAGTGCTGGTTAACAACAGTGATGAGTTTTGCCTTCCCTCTTTGGGGTCACCTCTCGCCCCCAGATTCTCTCCTGAAATAGGGGAGGCAGACTGTTCCTTTCAACATCAGTTGGGGCCTGCAATTTGAGTTTAAAGCTGGGTTCAAGGAGGTCTCTGCCTCATGTGGCTGAAGCTCAAGAGGTGACACTGGCACAGATCTGTCAGGGGTTCTGTGCTTTTTCAGGGATACGTAGAAGAAACGGAGCAGAAGAGCACCTGCAGCTCTGCTCCTCCTCTCTGATCACCCTCTTGTTTGATGCTTAAATCCAGTTGTTGCTTTGAAGCTGCTCCAATTAAGAATCTGAAGTGCTTGGTGTCTACTTGTTCAAATGCATACATTCACTCCGGTTTTACCGGTTTATTTTGCAAAAGCAACAAACAAGTCTGCCGTGTGGCATGTGTTGAAACTGCTGATGGGTGCTTGTGGGTACCAGCAGCTGACTGGTTTCTGGCATATGCATAAACCTCAAACAAAAAGCTCTTGTGCTAAAATACCTCCTTGGGATACCGGGCTGCTGGCATTAGTGCCTCTGACTCCTGGTGCTGTTTGGCCACCCTGGAGGTGTTTCTGGGGCTGTCTCTTGCTTTGTTTCTTGCTGAAGTCAGTGGAGTTGGTCTGTTGGGTCTGCTGCAGGGTCCGGCCAGGTTGCCCCAGGTTTGGGTGAAAGCCAAGTGAACCTGCTGCCGTCAGGGTGGGATGGTTGGTGACTATAGCCAAGTAAAACCAGAAACGCTGTGGTGGAAACTTCATGTGGTTGATACACCTCACAGTTGGAGGGCATGCACTTTTTGTCATCTTCCAGTTGTACTGTTTTCCCCTCATTAATTCTAGTCTTTCAAACACTTCCGTTCGATCTTATGGTTCTCAATAGCATTTTGAATCATGAAAGGTGTTTTATACAGCTGTTCTCTCACAAAAGGGATGGCACAGCCAACAGAATCTCAATTCCTGTGGCAGCTGCCTCCCTCAGATATTCTCAGGTGCCTGATAAGCGTTTGTCTGTTGCTCAGTCAGAGCTTCATAGTGTTTCTGTCTTCACCCCAGATACAAAACTTGAGACAACTTCCCCCTGTTAAACTCGGCTTCAGCTGGCAATGAAGTGTGTCGGAGCACAACTGCACTGGCATTGTTCTCAAGGGAAGAGATCAGAAAAAGTGGAAAGCAACTGTGCACCAAAAAGCAGTTAGTTATGAGGCCATTTAAAATGGGAATAAAATAGAGAAAATTTTAGTGTACTCTAGTGATATTTAATATTCAGGTAACTCTAATTAAGCCTTTAATCTATTAGGCCATGAAGATTCACTTGGGACTTGCTGTTAGTGCTGGTGTTTCAGCATGGTTGGCTGAACTTGGCTCGGTAGTGCCTTGGATGAGCTGTCCCCACAACCAAGAAAACATAGTATTTTCTACCACAATGAACATTTAGCTTTGGTTTGTTTTATTGTTGCTTTTTCTTGGGGAGAAGCAACTCAGAGGGCAGGAGTGTGATTTGGGCTTTGGGTCAGAGACCTGTGCCAGGATGTGGTCCTCACGTGGTCTGGCTGAGCCTGTTGATAGTGGCTGTCTTGCAGCCCTGGCACAAAATGTTGACTTTGAGCCAAGTCTAGTACCTTAAAGGTTGAAGGATTATCCCTTTCGGAGTAGAGCCTGTGAGTGCTGTGATGTGAGCGGTGCATGCTCCTGTCGCATATGAAGTCAGCTATTTTGCACTTTTTCCAAGAATTTCTCTGGGCCACGTAGGAGTGCTACTGCTTCTGGAAGGTGGCATCTGATGAAAGTACGAAGGTTTACGTTTCAGAGCAGAGAGAGCTTTTGTAATTAAATCAACAAAATGAAAGTGTATGAATCAAGTTTAGCTCTCCTTCAGGCTGGGCTGCCTTTTATTATTTCTGACCTTTCTTCTCCCCTAAGCAAAGCTTTTATTAAAACATGAGCTGTGTATCTACATGTTTTTATCTCATGAACCATCAAAACAGGGGTCCTAGTAGAGCTGGAGACTGTGAGATCATGAAGTAAGACACGTTTTCACTATGGGAAGCTTGTGGCATAGGGTGCACCCATCCTGTTGGTGCATATGCCATGTGCTGGGGTGAGGATAGATAGCCAAGCATGCAGGGGGGCCGTGGCGTGACTTGCTCGGGGTATTCAGTGATGGAGAGTGAAAGTGAAATCCTGGTTCCTGTAATTTTCCTTCTGGGCCATCCTGGCTCTGCTGTGAAGAGTTTGCCGCTGGTGAAGGGCTCTGCCTGCAGCGGGACACACCACTCTGGGGTCACAGGGCTGGGAGATTTGGTTTTGCTGAACAAAGATGCTCTTCCCAAAATAGGTTAAGCTGAAGAACTTGAGCGCCAAAAATAGCAATAGAGATTTTCTTTTTTCTGACTGTGTTTTAGATTTGTTGTTGACTGCTGGAGGCAGCTGAAAAAGTAGGAACAGATACTGCAGCTGTAGGCGAGGGAATAGTGGAAGCAGACATACACAGTCACCTCCGGTGGAGGAAAATCACGGGTATCTCTGTAGAAATACACAGTAATGTGAAGTAACCATGTAAGTTAGAATGTACGGTGCTATAACTTTCCCCTAGCAAAAGATTCACTGTTTTCCTGGCAGTTAAGGTACCCCAGGAAGGAAAGAATGGAGAGATCCCTGGTGACAAAGGACAGGACAAAAGAAATGCCAACCAACAAAAACTGGAACAAATGAATGCCACAAGAGTGATCCTGGTGATAGCCCCTGTTAACCTTTTACTGTGACATGCTCTGCTGCGTGTGAGTAATTTGCTCTGCCCAGTCTGGTGGCAGTAAAATCTGTTCAGCAGCTTTCCCCTCTGCCTTCGTACAGGTTGTTGAAGTGACACTTGTTAAAACTTCAGATTTCTCTCCTGGGATTCTCCATAGAAATTTTCATACCATTAAAGTAAACTCCGCTTTCCCATTCAATGCACACACAGAGGGGCAGAGCTGATTACTTGCACTGCAGCTATTTAAGGCTCTGGGCTGAGCATGGAGCTGGAAGTCAGGAGGCACCAGGGCTCTAATCTGGGCTGTGCTTCTTGCTGAGCCACCTCCAAGAAGTTATTTAACCTCTGTGTGCCACTGCTTCCCTCTGGGTAGCAGGAGGGATTATGGTAATTGCTTTTGAAAAGCACTTTCAGGTGTTTAGTTTTATTTTTTTTCCAAAGGTGCAGAACTGTCTGAGCTGAAGAGGCTCAACCCATCCCAAGAGGCTTTTCGTACTTTACAGGATTATGAAAACAGTGCTTAATGCCTCATTGGGCTGTTTGGGCCACATAAATAAATACATTTAAAAGCTTTTTCATGAGTCTTCTACACACTACTCACAGAAGGGCTCTCAAGATACAACCAAAGGACATAGAAGTGGGATGTAGCTCAAAAGTACTGTTACTGAACTCTATGAAATGTCAGTAAAACGTCGGCATCCTTAAATAGTTCATTGTTTCAAACAAATCCTGCCTTCGCCACAGAAACCGGGGTTTGCATCTACTAAACTTGTCTCTACCTGGAGTATATGCACCCTAAAAGCAAGGGATTTGCTGCATTTCTCATAGTCTTTGGAAGTTATTTGGTTCTGTGTTTTACAGAAAGGGTTGATTTTCTAGGGTGAAGGTGTAGGAAGATTTTCCTCCGAGCAAGGTGAGCACAAAGTAAATGTGCCCTGAGCTATGCCTCTATCCCAGATTTTGAAGCATGCAGAAAAGAATAATGGTACATTAATTTGTGTCTCTATTACATGCACTGAACTTTTCCAGATAGCAAAACTTCTTGCTATTTATGCTTTGTGTCACAGGGAAAAAATAACCAAAGGGCAGAAAACTCTGTGGCTGAACTGCAGCTGAGATCAAAGTGTTAATGAAAAAGTATCTTTGGAGCACAGTGGTGTTAGTGCAGTGGCCGGTTAAGAATCACAATCTGTGTCATGGGGTGTTCCAGCAGGGTTTGGGGAAGCAACATTACCAGGGATTTTATATTGGAAACATAAATTTAGTGTGTTACTGGAACGTGTTCCAGTGCCAAGGCCATGGCTGTAATCTAAGCCATCAGCTGTTCTAGGAAATCTTGGCTGCTCTAGGAAATCTCTGGGTGCTCCCATGTATTATGCAGGAGCTTGAAGTGATGCAACCTAAATCCAGGGAATGTATTGGATCCTCCCAGCATGAGTGATATTGGCCCTGTAAGCATGTGTTGAGAGAGGCCTGGATGCCAAAATAGTTCAGCGTTGCTACGGTAGTTGCAGGTGGTGATTGCCTTTTAAGTTCTTGCTCTCTGTTCTGACATTTTTAGGACAGTAAATGAAGGATGAGAAGGAGGAAAGCAAACAAATTAGAAAAAAAAAAAAATCCCATATGTGGATGTCTGTAATTGCATTTGTGTGGCTCGATGGAAAGAGCATTGCCCTACTGGAAGCCAGGGAGGGATTGGCAAGGAATAAAAGTAGTTATTGCCAGTGGCCCTTGGGCCAAAATTGAGTATTAATGGGAGGGCTCAACTTAAATCAGATTGTTTAATACATGCCCTAAAGACTGCTCTGAGGAACCACATGCAAAACCACTTTCCTTGTATGCCACGGAGGATTTATTCCTAGAAGTGAGATAGGAGACATCTTCTCTTGGATGGGGATGAGAGTCAAGTCCTCATCCTGGGAAGCAAGAGAAATGCTTTACTGAGGAAAAGCTTTTGTTAAGGACACAAGTGTGTCCCTCATTTTTTTTGTTGTGCTACAGATGCAATGCCA
Source organism: Chaetura pelagica (assembly GCF_000747805.2). Classification (NCBI taxonomy): domain Eukaryota; kingdom Metazoa; phylum Chordata; class Aves; order Apodiformes; family Apodidae; genus Chaetura; species Chaetura pelagica. The sequence continues at coordinate 3,698,396 of NW_009952153.1, read as the reverse complement.
AAATTAGCGAAAATGCGACATCCATTCGACATCAGTGCTTTCCCTAATGCAGTCTCCTTGAGGATCAGCTCTCAGCACTGTCAGGATTCACATGGAGAAGATGTAGGGCTTTTTCAAGTGCTTATGAAGTACAAGGCATGAGATAAATAATTTAAACACTGATGCAGAGCATTGCTGGCTGAAAAGTGACTTAAAATCACCAAACAGGCTAACAATGAATGGATTTTTTTTTCCTGTTTTGGGTGAGAGGAATATGGAATGTGCTACTAATCAGCAGGCCTGATTTCTAACAAGAGCAAGTTTTGCTGTAATGAACTGAAGTTAAAGCCAGGGCTTCTTTTTTCTTGGACTATCCAGTCTGAATTTGGACATCACCAGTGCCACAGATCCCTGGGATTGCATGTAACATTAAAAACCCGATATGTGGAACATCTCCCTTATGAGGAAAGGCTGAGGGAGCTGGGTCTCTTTAGCTTGGAGAAAAGGAGACTGAGGGGTGACCTCATCAATGTTTACAAATATGTAAGGGGTGAGTGTCAGGGGGGACGGAGTTAGGCTTTTCTCGGTGATGACCAGTGATAGGACAAGGGGTAATGGGTGTAAATTGGAGCATAGGAAGTTCAAGGTGAATATCCGAAAAAAATTTTTTACTGTGAGAGTGACAGAGCCCTGGAACAGGCTGCCCAGGGAGGTTGTGGAGTCTCCCTCACTGGAGACATTCAAAACCCACCTGGATGAGTTCCTGTGTGATGTACTCTAGGTGACCCTGCTCTGGCAGGGGGGTTGGACTAGATGATCTCTCGAGGTCCCTTCCAGCCCCTAAGATTCTATGATTCTATGATTCTATGATTCTATGTTTGTGGTTCAAATTTATTACAAATTTATGCTTGAAGAAGCATTTTGACTTTTTCCTCAGCATCTGGTAGGACTTGGTCCACAGTGTTTTCCTGTTGCATTTTTTTTGTGGAACAACCTGATGCTGCTACTTGTGAGACACCTTTAACTGAGGGTTGAAGAGTTTCGGGGTGATTTTGTTCCATTAGTTTTGTCATATTTATTCTAACACAGCTTCTCTTCCTGTTAACTTTGCCCTTTGGTATCTCTCTTACTGATGGAACAGAATCTTGCTGTTTCTCTTCAATTTCCAATCTGTGTAAGAAGGAAAAATAGACAACTGTCCTGATTTAGCTAGAAATTAAATTACAACTTTTTTTTTAATTGATGTAATGGGAAGTTTTACAATAAAAAAATTGCTAACTGATGCTTTTTAAATACTTTTTTTTCAAATGTCAAGCTGTCAATTAAGACAAAGATGGGATGATGCAACATTCCCTTGACAATTCCCTTTATTATATTAGGCATCTACTTCACTCTGTGAATTTGAGCTACTCAAAATTTTCCCTTTAATGTTTATTTTTTCCATCCTTTCTTAGTATTGCTTAAGTAGTACTAGTATATGTGTGGCATAGTCAAGTAGATGTAGTAATCTTTGAAGAAAGTAACTTTAAGGTGTGATTAGCTTTGTAATATCATGGTATTTTTTAGCATTTTTCTGGTCTTTCACACTATGGCTCCATGATGTACCCGCCTGCCCATGCTGAAGCCAAAAGCCAGCCTTGGGTCAAGCTGTAAAATGTGCACAGCCTGGCTTTATGGCGAGCATGTTAAAGCCAGGCAAGTGTGAAACTCCCAATTGCATGAACATTTGTGGCCCTTATGGACTGTTTCTCAAGACTTTTGCCTATAACATCAGACATTTAATTTTCTCTTTATTTCCTTTTAAAGTAAATTTGGAGCGCAAATTGAAGATATCCTTGCAATCCCTTGATTCCAGAGGCATGGGGTTTTCAGAGGAACTATTGAAACAGTGAGGTTTATAATAAAAACAGAGACTGGGCTATACTGATCAGCATCTCTCCTTAGTACTGGTTGCTCTTTTCCTAGTTCTGGATTGAAGGCATCATAAAACAGAATTTATCTCAAGTCCAGGCACCGCTGGCATTGCATGTAAAGCACAACAAATGCACAAAACTGATGCAAAGCAGAACAGCCTTCCTTCCCAGACTATTCCCCCACCTCCTCCATTACTTACAAGTTGAAAAACATTGGCTCCTATTCCACCAAGATCTGGAGTCAGCATGTCTGTGGCAGGATCCAGTGCTCAGGCTGGGCAGAGGATAGAAAACCACTCCAGTAATGTCCCCATTCTGCTGCAAGAGGAAATACCAGTGCTAGCACTGAGAAAGGGCCAAGTGGGGTATTGATTTTGGTGTAAATAATGCTAAAAGTTTCCATGAAGTCATAGCAAAGCATTGCAATCATAACGGCAAAAGATGAGAAAAGTGCGAATATTGAAACAAGAACCTCCCTTGGCCCACAGATAAATCAAAGCATAGCCCTTGATCTCACATTGCTCACTAGCCCAGAACATAAATCCAAGGTTTTATCATTCAGCTTAAGGAATCTTAAAATCTGGGCTATTTTGGTGGTAGTTGCAGAGATTTGCAGCCCAGGCAGAGAGAAGGCTCTAAGCCTCTGGTCATTTGTAACTTGGTAAATAGCAAGCTTCAAATAATACTATAAAGCTATCAAATGTAATAACTAATGCAGTCAGACAAGTGTTTGGGGGGGAGCCTCACTGACAGCAAGCTTGCCAGTAACGGCCATAAGAGGCCTTGGCTTAGAAAGACTTTTTAAGAATGAGTTGAAGTCACTTTTGCTTTAGTGGAAGTCCAGTGTATGTGTCCAGTTCGGTTCACGTGTGACACCTTCCTTTTCTGCACAGCCATTCTTTCTTCCTGGGCCCCAGAGAGGAAAGCAGCAGAAACTAGAAAGGCTGAAGCAACCGACAGCTTGCTTACTTTGTCACTGCAATTTAAATATTTATGACAGCACTTCACAGTGTGCTAGTAAATGCATGATAGCATATTATGTAATGGTAATAACATTTTTAGAAGTAGGGGACTTCACTGCTGCCCTTTGCTAGTAAATCTTTGGTATCATCCGTAACAAGGCCATGTAAAGGCCATGCCTCCCCTTTCCTCGTTATTCTATGGGAAATGGGAATTAGCTGTTTACTGCTGTGTGTAAACACGTTTTTAAAAAATTGTTCTCTGTCTCTTACGCAGGCAAGACTTTGGTTGAGGTCATAATCCTGTAAAAGGTGATGGCTCTCTGTTTTGCAAGTGAGCAGCAGGTCTTTGGTGTGTGCAGGAGAATGGATGGCAAGCCTGGGAGGAGGGGATTTGGTCCATGAGTTTCTTGGGTTAATTAACAGTTCAAAGTAGCTTGTTGGGTTTTTTTTTTAAGAGTCATAAAGTAGTGATTACTATTTGTACTGTACTGTACTGCTCCAGAGAAGGGAGTTCTCAGGAAATTATGTGCAAAATCACTTGTGCCTGGACTGAAGATATCTGACTGGAACTGAAGTTTGGGATAGGTGTCATAGCTTCTGGGAGAAATTACTGCTGAAAACAGAAAGCTCATGTAGAGTTGACTTTGGGACAAGGAAGAAGTCAGCAGGGGAATATGCTGGTTTTCCAATTATGTGGAAAGATCTCAGTCCAAGGACTGAGGGGGCCATTAGTTCCTTGAGCTATTTTAGCATAAATAGTCAAATTGAATTAAATGGGACTTCTGCACTGAAACCGAGGTGTGTGCATTAGTGCCTTAATGAGTGAAGGAGATTCACTAGAGACAGACACAACCTCTTAAGAGACAGATGTTGGAAACCTGTGGTTAGTTATACTTCAAAATTGCAGGAAAAAAACAAAAGAGAAAGTTAAGTTTAAAGCTGATTTGTACTTGGCATAAGAGCGCTATGATCTGTCATTATGGCTTTTCTAGCAGCACTGTGTGTGCTTGGGAAGGCATTTGGGGATCTGTGCCAATAAAACCCAGCCTTGGAAGCACAACGTGTGAACGAAGGAGAAAACGAGTCACTAGCATGAAGGATGAGCCAACGTGTTAGAGGCTCTGAGGCTGGGTGGGATGCTGGTCAAAGTGCAGGGGTTGAGGGCTGTGCAGGACTTGGGTAAATTTTTGGCACGGTCACGGAGAGATTAAATGTACAGCTGGTACCAGATGATTTATCTGATGTACACGCATGCATGTTTACAAAAGCAGTTGCTCAATGAGCAAGACTGTTATCTTGGTCGTTACCGAAGACATTGTGAAGATGCCAAGTGGGAAAGCAAGACCTGCCAAAATCGAGAGGTAGCAGTAGAAGTTGCTGACTTTAAATTTTGAGCCTTTGCATATACAGGCAACTCTAATTAGAGTGCTGTTTCATACACAAGATTGAGCACAGTGCAGCAGTTTTTTTGTTTGTTTATTATATCTTGGTACCTGCTGGTGGAAACTTCCAGCTCCTTGGCTGAGAGGAGCAGGAGTCCCCAACCACACAAAGAAGCATGGGATCCTGTGGGATGAAACAGTCAGCCAGGTGGGCTTCCTGGTCTGTCAGCTCTCACAGTTCAGTCTTTCCC
>NW_009952153.1:3676825-3693489 GCF_000747805.2 Chaetura pelagica | reverse complement strand
TTCCCTAATTTCACATTTCTGGAAGTTGTGCTGGAAGACCTGGTGATGTTTTAGTTCATTTGGTGCAGATTGAAAAGCAGAAGCTGTCAGTTGCAGAATTCCCTAAGCTTTGCTCTCCCTCTTACATTTCTCTTTTCTAAGAAAGCATTGACTGTTTCTGAATTTTGCTGCTTTATATAGGCTCTTGCTCTTCCCCCCTTCACCACTCGCTGCCTCTTCTCCTCCGCTCCAGTTACTAAAATCTCCTCTCCCTGATGCATCATCTTTATCAGCCATGCTTTCATCATCCACAGGCTGAAAGCAGAGCAGAGCTTGCTCAAAGAAGCGAAAACAACCCCAAACCCTCCATAAGTTTTCAAGTGGCTAGAAGTCGTTTGCCAATCAAAGCCAATGTGCCAGAGTCTCTTCTGCTCTTTGTTTCCTCCATCCTTTATCTGCACCACTGAGTACCCGGGTGGATAAATACCAGCTGCAAAATTCCTGTAGTCAGGGTGGAAGGTGCCTTCAGGAATATGGGAAGCACTTTGGAAGGGAGGAAAGAAATATGAGAGCAAGGAATTTTGGAAAGATAGGTGAAACAGAAGGAGGAAAAAAGCATGATAACAAAACCCAACTGAATCAGCTGGTGAGAAAGTAATTTTTTGTCATGAATTTCAGGAGTATTATGAACAGCTCTTACATAAAGAAAGTTTGCAAGTGAGATCCTAGAGGTTTTCAAGCCACATCTGGATGAAGCCTTGAGCAACCTGCCCTGGTTCTGCTCCAAACAAGGGGTGTGGGGGCCGCTCCACTCAGGGTGAGTCTGTGGCATTGGTCAGTGTTTAGAGGGAGGGTTAAAAAATATATATATTTGAGGCAATGCCAAATTAGAGACACTAGGAGTGATATGGCAAATTTGTTTTAATGTGATCAGGGCTTAATCACGATGTTGACTCTACTGAAGGCTTCCCGGTGCAGCAAGGGAGTTAATCTAGATGAATGCATTTGTTTTCCTGCTTCCCATTTCCACCGTTCATACATACTGGAGTAGCTTAAAAGCATGTAGCAAGGAAGAAACAAAAGAAGGGGGACAAATTAAATGGCTGCTGCCAGACTAATTATTCCATCTTATTTCAATTCATATTTATAAACCTACGACTTTGAACGGGAATGTTCAAAATTATCTTTGCAATGACCATCTTTCCATCTAATTTAAAGTCATTCAACTTTACAAGAAGCAATTATGCTCTGCACTAACAAATGAAAAGATATGGCAACATCAGAAAAACTGATTATTCAAGCATCTTTCTTACATAAAATAGTTCACTAATCTCACAGTTTCAGTCTTTGCAAATATATTCCTGCCAAATAACTTCATTCTGGATATGCTGTCAGCCTGCTTCTCATCCATGATTGCTCTCTGTGTTGTCGCAGTGATGGTTTGGCAGCTTGGAAATTATTTTCTCTTTTGTCTCTGTAGCTCTTCCTGCACTCACTGCTGGTTTTATCCTCCTGTGACCAACGAAAGTGAGGTGCATGGAATGAGATTTGTGTTCTGCTTCAAAATATAAGGAAGTCTCTATAGTTGCTGTTCTGGTGCTCATTTGCAGGTATCTTGGTTTACTGGCATGGAGGTATTGATGTATCCTGATCCAAAAGTTAAGAAAGAAGGGGAGAACTTTCTTAACCCACAAAAATAAAGCAAACAAAAAAAGCAAAACAAAAACCTGATTTGCAGTTTTTATATTTTCATGTTAAGTTCTGCAAGTCGCTAACAAGTGCTCTTAATATTTAAAAAAACAAACAACAAACACACAAAAAAAAGCAGTGAGTCATTAGTGTCCTGCACTGCCTCTGGGAGGAATATGATGCTAACGTTGGCATTTATTTTTCCTTGCTGAAAAAAGCAGGAGGTGGAGGTTGGTGGTTTCCTCCACTGGGTTCAAGGATCCACTTGGGATAATAAATATATAAATGTATATTTTCCTACATGCTCTTATGTGCTCTTTCTTGGAGTTTGCATCCGCACATTATGTCCATATTTACTGATGAAGAGTATCTTACTCTCTCTGCTACGCCTCAAACTGATTTTGTAGAGGTCTGATTTTCCTTAGCTGTTGGTGAGATATTTATGGGGCTTACGCAGTGTTGCTACAGGGGGTTCATTACCATCCTGTGCCCCCTCTCCTGTTTTCTCACACCTGTACCCCTTCCTTTGTGTGGCACCCTCTGCCCTTGCTGGTGAGCCCACTGCTATATCACACTGATCATCAATATTTCTTTCTTTGCAGAATACCTGCCTGTTACTACTGTCTGTACAAGCATTACTGCTATCTGTAAAGATAAGCTACCTGGTCAATAGAAAAACTGCTGGTACAGCTAACCAAGCTGCAGCAAAGCCTCAGGCAGGGGCAGCCAGAGCCTGAACCTTGGCACAGCTGGTGCTTCAGCATGTCCTGACTCATCAGGTTATTCGCTGATTTTGTTCCTCTACTCTGTCTCCTAGCAGTTCTTGACTTTATATTTTCATCTTAATTATTGCAGAACATTAGGTTGATGTTCATAGGAAACTATTAATAAGGTTTTCAGGATTTCTTTCGTGATCTTAGTCGATTGAGAGACTGTTGCCATGCACATGAAGTGAAGGTTGCTGTCCCTGCTCTGAGAGTTGCTTTGTGTTTCACAGTGTTGAATTTAAGTTGAGAAGCAGTTGCTTCTGATGTAAGAAAGTTCAGTCTCTACAGCCACAGGCCCTCGAGATGATTGCCTACTCAACATGGAAATAATTGTGATTTTCTGTTCTCATTGCCTATGAAGGAAGAGCAGAAGAACCAGAGAATGGGGTGGCAGGCACTGCTTACCTAGGTGGCTGTGCTGACGTGTCTCTGCCGTGCTGCCTGGAATTAAGTGTGGCATTGCAACTCACTGGTATTATGCTGATACCGTGGACTCACCTCTAATGTTGAGCTTTCTTTGACATCCAGCACTGTCCCTTCTCTGTCATTCCTGTATAATGTGTACCGTATTAATATTTTCCCTTAAAAGTTGAGCAGTACCTATTTATCCATAGTCTGTTGTAGCAATAAGCTGCTTTTCAACGTTCCCTCCAACTTTTTTAGACAAATCATAGATTTGTCTAAAAAACCACATCTGTTAAACCTTCGTCTGCTTTACTGCTTTTATGTATAACCCCTCCCTGCCGTCAGTGGGCTTTGCTAATGTCACTCATGTTACCTTTCTTGTTAATGTTATGTTGCAATTTTACCCATTTTTTACATTCTTTGAAATCAGACAATTTTATGGCATTCACTCCTAGAGAAAGCATTACTCTGAGATGTGCTTTTTAGTTTTCTCTCATTCCTTTTTTTTCTTAGCACTTCCCTGTAACTGTTCAAATTGTGTTCAGTTCTGGTCCCTGCTCTACAGAAAGGATGCAGACAGACTGGAGAGGGGCCAGAGAATGGTCACAAGGATTATCAGAGGACTGGAGGACCTGCCGTATGAGGAGAGGCTGAGAAAACTGGGTTTGTTCAGCCTTGAGAAGAGGAGGCTTTTTGGAGACCTTACTGCAGTGTTCTGGTACCTAAAGGGTGGCTGCCAAGAAGATGCAGATTCCCTGTTTACAAGGAGTCACATGGAAGACAAGGGGTAACAGGCACAAATTGCTCCTGGAGAGATTCCAATTGGACACAAGAGGTTAATTTTTCACCATGAGGACAGTCAAATGTTGGAATAGTCTCCCAAGGGAAGTGGTAGATTCCGCCACGCTGAACAGTTTTAAGTCTCAGGTTGACAGGATGATGAGCCATCTCATATAAACTATAGTAGTACCTAGAACTTGGCATTCTATGAAATTTTCCAAGCCAGAAGCTTGGCCCTTGTTTGCTTAAGGGATCTAACCCTATCTCAGCAAGGTTTGTCCTGCTTAAGGAGTCTTCTCGAGTCCCCATTGCTCTCAGCCTCTTAAAAAAATTGTTTATTCATCCATGTTCTGAGCATTTCAGAGGATTTTACTGTGGTGTTTCAGCCAGAAACACAAAAAACAACCCGAATCACACCTCAGCTCTAAATTCTGCTTGCAGCCTCCTCCTTACACTGCTGATACCTGCGGGGACTGCAGCTACAAAGTCAGCTCCGTGGCATTTTCCAAATGTGATGTATCCCAAAGGATGCAGAAGACTGTACCATATTACGGTTGTGGTTTTCTGAGGATCATCTGTTCAGGATATGTTTAAGTAAATGGAGTATTCAGAATTCTAGATAAAATTAAGTGGGAGGAGGGAGTGATTGCACATTTTGAATGCGAACATTTAAAAGAGATGCAGCCTGCTAGGAAGCATCACATTAAATTGCATGGCTTTTTAAAAGAAAAGAACATCCATTTTACTCAAGTCTACAATACAAAAGATTAGGAGTTAAGAGACATTTTTCGCCCACTTTGAAAGTAAATGTATTTTAAATTTAATTCTTCTGTGCAGCTGCTGCTTTCTCTCTCTGGAAAGCCTTTCTCATGCTTTGAGCAGTGTAAAGATGTGGGCTGTGTGCTAATCCAGTTTAAGATGCCAAACTTCCTTTCCCCTCATGGGTTTTTTCCCTCACTGCCACCTTCTAGAGAAATGTAGGACCATTTTATTTCAGCACACTGTTGGTTTGGGGAGATCTGTTGGAAATTCACTATCTTAACAATTACTTGTGCAGGGAAAAGTATGAATGTGAAGATTTAGTCTTATTTTAGAATCGTTATATCAATGTAAGATGGCATGGAATCAGTGGGTTTCTTTTTTTCTCTTACAGTACAAATATTTGGTAGTGCCTACATTTAAAAATGAGCCAAAACAAAGTAGGACCTGTGAAGGAGGCTTGTGGCACTGATGGTGCTGCTGGAGCACCCTGGAGTGGTGTTGACAGGGCAATGCCCTCTTAGCTGCTCATCATGAATAGGTAGTTGTTGGAGACAGTGCTACAGCTACCATGTATTTAGGACTGGAAGACCAACCTGCAGGATGGGTTAATCTGAAAGTGCTGTTAAGTCATGTATACCAAAATTCTGGGGAGTCTAGTGTTGCCTGAGCCTTCTTACCACCCACAGACCACAGGAGGAATTACTGAGAGCACAAAGTGGCAAGTATTGGCACTGGGAGAGTTTGGCTGGAATAGCTGCAGGATTTTACTGTCTCATCACCCTTCTTTTCCTGATCCAATATGCTTTGGGGACTTCCTTCTCCCATTTCTTCCTGCTGTCCTTTGAGAAAAGTGCTTTTCTAAGGAAAGCCCTGGGAACAGCCTTCTTTCCTGTTCCTCTTCTCTTCCTTCATGAGAGTATATTTTGTAGATTGAGTTTGCTGATCTTAAGCTCATTAATGCCCTCTTACCATTCTGAATACATCAGCTGTGCCCACAATATGCAATCTGAAGTCATTATTCTCTATTCTCTACAAGTGATCTTCCTTTTTTAATTATTATTTTTATACAGCCAGCACTGCAGTCTGAGTGCTTTTCCAATAGTAACTCTGTTTTAGTGACTTATTAAGGTTTATCCAAGTTGCAGATTCCCAGCGGATGTTCTGAGCTTGTTTCTTACTTAAAACGTAATCTAAATTCAAATCAGGAATTAACATAGTTCTGCAAATGACATTCACCCCTCTGCAGAAGGACCAGCATTAATCCTGTGCACTGCAGAAACGGCATTTCAAGCCTTGTTTGAGGGTTTTAGTGGGGCTTAAATGAGCCTTAGACAAAGCACAGACCTCTACAAAATGTAGGAGTAGCACGGCCTCACTTTGGACACCAACCTTAAACGTGTTTACACAGAGGGCCTGTGTTCCCTTAATAGCCAGGAGAGAAGACAGTGCTCCACAAAACCTTCCTGGGTCTCTTGACACTGAACTTAGTAGCTGCAGACAAGGTCTTCCTAAAATCCTGTTCCTAACTCTTTGCCCCACTGCTGGAATCCCTGCCTTTGCTGGGAGAGGAATCAGGTCACTGTTTCACAGCCATAAGGGAACTGACATGGTGCTGGCAAAATCATAGAATGTCACATTGGAAGGGACCTCAACAATCATCTAGTCCAACCTTTCTAGGTAATAAGATAGTTCAGTGAGATGGCCCAGCACCCTGTTAAGCTGAGTCCTAAAATTGTCTAATGTAGGGGAATCCATCACTTCCTTGGAGAGATTATTCCACCATCTAAATGTTCTTACAGTGAAAAGTTTTCTTTGTGATCTCCTCAGGTGTAGCTTGCACCCATTACCCCTTGACTTTTCCATGTGACTTCTTGTAAAAAGGGAATCTCCATCTTCTTGTAAGTCACCATTTATGTACTGGTAGGCAGGGACTTTTGAACTCCTGTTGAAAGTCAGTGCAGGTTGGTCTGGTTCCTGTAGGGCTCTCTGGAACTCCCCACATTAATATATTATTTTCTTTGCCTTCTTACTAGTTGTCATCAGCAATGCATGTTTGCATTGTTAGGGCTCCCACAAGGCCTTTTGCACTGAGTGGGTTGGAGACCATACATCCCTCCCTCCCATGCCTCTGTGGGGTGGAGCGTGCTTTCGACATACAAGTTACAGAATGAGGCTTGGAATAGAAGAGGAAGCTGATACACTCACTTCTCCAGCATCCCGCTGCTCATAAAAATATAAGCCCAAAGCAGACGTGTCATTACATCATTTTGAATCACTGCAAACATTGCAGGAGTTCAATACAAGCATCCGTAGCTTTAAACCGCCTCTGCAAGCTGCTCTGTATCTGTCATAAAATTTGGATCAACTACACTAGGTAAACTGTGTTACTGTTAGCTGATAGCCACCTACCTTTTAAAGTTGAGATTTACTGGGGAAGGAGAGAAAGACATTTCAGTGCATTGGGAGAGCTCACCAGAAAACTGATGTGAGTTCTTGGTCCTTGTAGAGCTGCTGCCCAACATGGGAAAGATTCTCTCTTTAATTCAGAAACCAGGTAGGGGAAGCTGTCTAGTATCTGAGATTAAAGCATGTGATTATTTAGTCACCAGTTAGTGATAATGAGCCAAGTATTTGGCTAAATGAGCTCTTAAAATTAATCTCTAAACACAGATCCTGGTGCTGCACTGCTGAAACGGAATGCAAAGTGTATCCCTGCCCTTGTCAAGCAAGGCTCACTGGGTCCGTGGTCTGGGTTTTTTTTACCAAAGTACCAAGCAACATATGTATCCACGTCAGAGGAGGATGGAGATCCAAGTGTTTCTTAACTCATAACTGTTATTCCGTGTGCTTTACTGAGCTTTTGCAGCATTAATACATTCTCCCTTAGCTGTTGGACTTCTGAGAACGGCTTGACAGAAGAGCAGCTAAGCAGTTTTGTTTTCCTTCTGTAGCTATTTTTATTTTACCTGGATTGGTACTTATCAAAGAGCATGGCTATTGCTTGAAATAAACACGTTTAAAGATTAATAAGTAGCATAAGAGATGCTCTCTTTGATTCTGTGTTGGGAAAACATCGTTGGTTTCTTGCAGGAGAAAAAAAGGTAGCACAAATGGTTTTTGTCTCATGTGTTTTAATATCCCTCAACACTTACTTTGCAAGTGGGAAAGCAAAGAAGGGAAATTGCTGTAATCAACTGCCCGTGACACTGCCTTGACAAAAGCCCAGCCAAGCTAACAAAGCACAAGCTGGTTCCTAACAGCAGCAAAGAGGTTTGTGGGGGTGCACTTGGGTCTGCCCCATGTCTGACCAAAGGTATGTTCAGGGCTGCCAGGATTCTGGTGGCATCAAAAGCAACACCCTGGACCTCTCCAGCCATGCTTAGTGCTACATTAAGACAATTAAGAGCATATATTTCTTTATTATAATTTCAACTATGTTGAAAGACTCAAAATCAGAACATAATGATGCTACCAATATTTTCAAATTACTTAGAAATTGACTTTTGAAAGGAAGCTTTATTCCAGTTTTATATGGCTGAGCATGTTACAGTGCATATCGTTATCCTCCCTTTCCATGTGAGATGCTGGGTTCATCACTTCTCGTGGAGTCAGAAAGTCAATCCACAAGGGACTCCTGAATAATTTTCTTTCTCTGGCATTTCGTGAGCTGCTCTGATCCACCCGCTCATCTCAGCACAGGGCACACTGTGTCTGACTACAGACACATGATGTCCAGGCTTCACGTGGTATCTTCAAGAAATTAAGCATTTGCTGCTCTATTTGATAGCATGTTCAAGAGTTTAATGATTCATAGTATAAAAATGCTTTCCTTGTTTGGTCTTCCTTGCCTTCAGCTTCCAGCAAGTGATTCCTTTTATTCCTTATTGCAGAGATGCTAAAGCCCTTTTTTAACGCTGTGTTTTCCTTTGTGAAGGGAGTTTTATGCTCTCATCAAGTTACCTTTCAGTCTTCTTAGATGAGCTGAACATCAAGTGCTTGAAGCACTCATTATATGACATTTTTTCTCCCATCCAGTAATTTTTACAGCTGTCTTCTGTCTCCTGTCCAGTTTTTCAACATCCTCTTGCCAGGTTTGATGCCAAAGCTGATCCAGGATCCATCTCATCAACTGCAATATAGGGGGGGCAGAGTTGCCTCTGAGCTTGCACATCTTGCATTTCCATTTAATATCAACATGACTTTGGTGGAATATCCCCTGTAACGTGGGGAGATTGCTCTGGTCCCTTGAATATTTTTACAGACTCATTTTGTTATCAACTACTGTGCCCAGTTCTGTAGATACTTCCTTGTGATACCTAGCAGCTCACTCTTTTCATTGCTTTTTCAGTGATTAAAAGAAGAAAAAAGTTAGACAGTGCAGAACTGTTCTGTAGAAAAATGAGTTAATAACTTAATGCAGGTATTCCCAACGCTTTCTTATTTGCTGGTTTTCTGGTTTGGCAGCTAAGCTAAAGTTCAATTAAGTGTCTCTACCCTTGCTGCAGCCATTTGTTATTTTACTTTTCAATTGTCAAATTCAATTAAGGGCAAGTTTATGCTTTCATTGGAAAAGGGCCCCAGCTATAGAAAACCCAGCGACCTGAGCTGTCTGATGAGGGATTTTGTGCTTTCAGCAGGATGTCTTCATTGGTTTTGGCAGTAACTGCAAAGATGTATTTGCTCATCTTAACATACGGGGAGTTAACTGGGCATGTTTTTATGCTTTGCATCCAAGCTGCAAACCTGAAGGACAGAACCGAGCATCTTCCACCTGAGCAGTGCTAGAAACCTGCTCTCTAGGCAGTCTGCAGAAACTGTGCCTTGCCCCAAAGCCATGGAAAAAAAGCGTGACCTTTCCAGGGAACCCAAACACCCAGGTGGGGTTTCAGAGTTAGTTTTGTTTGTTTTAATTTCACTACAACCCAGAAACAACACTTCTTTCCTTCAAAATCTCGTATGTCGTTATTTTCCTGTCTCTAGGAGATGAAAAAAAAAAAAAAAAAAAAAAGGCTTGTTTTACATTCATACATGGAAGGACTTAATGCATAGAGGTTGTGGGGTGTTTTAGTCCCATGGGTCCCATAAAAGTACACCAGACAGGCATTGGGATCGGCATGTCAGTCACAGGTGCAAACCAAGTAACAAGTGTTGCTTGAAGTCAGCTAAAGGCTGCCTAGAGAAATTGTGGAGTCTCCTTTGCTGGAGACATTCAAAACCCACCTGGACACGTTCCTGTGTGATGTGCTTTAAGTGACCCTGCTCTGGCAGGGGGGTTTGGACTAGATGATCTTTTGAGGTCCCTTCCAACCCCTGAGATTCTGTGATTCTGTGAAGGCACTTCCCAGCCAGGGGCTGTGGCACGTGTTGACCTGCTGCACATCCTGTGCCTGGCTTTACAGAAGGAGACTTCTTGCATAAAATAATGTTCTCAGACTGTCACATTTTCTGCTAGATAACCTAGTTGTTTCCTTACAACCCTTTGCAGTAAACTTTGAACTTTTCATTAGTCTCATCATCCCCTCTATTCCTCCAGCTAACAGTAAAAGGTATTTTTAAGTACCTTTTCACATAAATCTGGGAGGCTGAGTGACTTAGAAGCCAGCTGGGAGGATGATTGTGTCATTACTGGAGTAAAACATATTTGGGGAGTTTTCATGTGCTTTTTTCCAATGTTGCCATTTCTAGTGGGCCAGCAGATGGAACTGCCCACAAGGCCATATTTATCCCTGCAAAACCAGCTGCTGCAAAATACTGGGGCGAGAGTTGTGTGGACTCTTGTGCTTTGGAGAAGCTTATTGTTGTAATAATAATGCCCCTCCATTTGGCCTAGCAGTGTTTTCCAAATTGATATTTGTTCTTGAGGTTGTTTATAATTACTACTTTGCTAATTTAGGCCAAAGTAATTATGTAAGGTACATATGCAAGTTTGTATTCCTTCCTCAGAAAAAGAAAAAAGGATCAGAGCAATTTTGGGGCAAAATGTGGTTAAGATATTTCACTATAGGACACCTACTGGTATCCAGTGGCATTTGAGGAACTAAAGGCTGTTCCTGAGTGGTGTGGATGTGATGCCATACTCCGGTTTCCCCATAAAAGCACAAATGTGGTCATTAAAGTGAGCAGCAATAGTCTTTTACGCATCTGTCACTGATCCTGAGAGGTCTTGGGAAGGGAACCACCAAAAAACATGAGGATGCAAGCGCTGCAAACAAAATAACTTTATAGCTTTTTTTATATTTAGGATGCAGAAATGCAAAATAGCAGCACCAATGGGAATTCTGTGCAGGTAGAAGAAGAATAGGTTAATAAGAATAAAAATTTTTATTTTTTTGAAGGCTAATGAGGCAGCAGCAGGGAGAGTATGAAGGGCTGGATGAAGCCAAAGGCACCACAGGTATCCTAGAGCTGTCTGGGTCGGTGGCCAAGTGGGTGCTGCACAGTGATCCTGCAAGTCCTGTGCTTGCTGGGAAACCCTTTGGAAATGAATAATTAATACAGAAATAAAGTTATTATATGTATATGTAACTGCTGTATTTATCTTCCTACTCCCCTGTTAATGTCTGATAACTACCAGTCCAGGAGGACTGTAATAATTATGGCCTCACTGACTCAGGTAGTAAAAAATAAGTTCCATTGAGATGAACTTATATGTGCCTTTGTGGAAGCATTATCCCTATTTCAAGTGTGTACCAGCAAGGAAAAGGGACTTGCTTTGAGTCCAGCTTTCCCCAAAAGCAAAAACTTATGAAAATAGTTCTTTTTCCTAAGCAGTGTCTTCCTTGGCAGCCCAAAGGCACACAGAGCTCATGAGAAGCACCCACTTGCCCTGGCATCTACTAAACTTTTTCCCAACTTGATATCTTTGGTTTGGATTTGTTTTGTTTTTCCCAGAGGGAAACTTCAAAATAGATTTTTTTTGCAGAATTTGCATTGGTTCTGTCAATATTTCACAGGAAAAAAATTCTCTTTCCATGGGAGTCTGAGGAAGATGGGTAGAAACCAAGAATGAAGATTGAGCCAGAGTGCAGTGTCATCTGTGGATATATAGACCCATCCCCAGTCTCTGTATGGGAGCTGATACTGGGGCTGGTAACTACTGAAGTCTTCAGTAAATGCTTAGATATCAACTTTCTGTGTTAAGTAGAGTTGTGTTGTCTCGTTTCCTAGGAGCAACACATGATTTGTGCACTAATAGACTATCCTATTTAGACAAATTAGATCTTTTTAATACCATTCTTATTCATTGGTTTTGACTGCACTGTGTTAATTACAGCAGGGTTAGGGACGTTGTAATTGTAGAGAATTGTTCTCTAATTTGGGGAACAGAGACAATGCTCAGTGCCCAGCTTCCAGTGCCAGTTGGTAATCTCTGTATTTAAATGTGGTACTTAAACTATTAACATAATCTTGGGGTGGTTGTAACTATGTGAATAACCGGGTGGGAAGGAGTCATAATGCAGTATAAAAATAGCACCAGAGAGTGCAAAGTTGTTTTTAAAGACAAACTAAAAGCAGAAGGGGAGGTGAAGAGAGGATGCCAGTGCTGCTGCATCCCAGAGCTGGCGTGGGTGGTTATCGTGGCTTGCTTTGAGTACAGGTGGGGACTGGTTATTTTCATCATCAAGCACAGTGCAGCAGTCCCAGTTCTCCCAGTGGAAATCTGAGGTTTATTGCCTGTTTAAAGTGGTGGGGAAATCATTGAAGGCTTTGAGAAAGGCCTTCCAAAGCTCATCAGGCACTGCTTCTGGGATTCATCTCCCAGCTCCCTGCTTTGGCTCTCAGCAGGAGCAGCCTCCATGCTGGGCAAGATCCTCTATTTACCTTCATTTGATTCCATTGCTCTCATTTCCTTCCCTCCATGCCATAAGGAAGAAGAGCGCAGAGAGCTTATATTGTACAATATTTGTGTTCCCATTAAAGCTGTCTGTCTTATTTATTTTAATTTTTGCTATATTTTTTCCTGAGTTTGTTGTTGCACAAACAGAGGCAGTGATCCCCTTATCTGCTTGTGTGTCTTGAAACCATCGTAATATACCATATTGTGGCACTTCAGAAAGTCAAACCTCTTTTTAGCCCGACTTCCTAAGGAGGTTTGTCTGATCATGCTCTGTTTATACCTTCATCCCTCCCTTGGAGAACTTTTGAACCCATGGGCCCGGGTCAGTCAAGTTTCTCAGCTGAACGTGTTGCTGGTAATAAGGCTGCAAGGGGTTCTTTGGGCTAGACAAAGCGGTGATGTTGAAGACAGATGTGTCAAATCGTGGCTGATCAGATATGAAGTCTTACAGACACCCAGCCGTGCACTGGCCTTGGGATTTGCTTTTTATACAGGGCCAGTCTCTGCAGAGGTGCCTCAGCACTGTTGGGGCTCCCGATGCTCCCCTATTCCTGCTTTTGTGGAGCTTGGCCTGGCAAGGGGCTGTTTGACTGTAAATTGCAACTACAAGTAGAGACATCGTGACAACAAACAGACTTGCTGCGATGTTACAAAAATCAGCAATATTTAGAAGAAACAGAGCAAAACATGCAGTCTGATTTTTGCATTGGACACAAACAAGGAAGGTTGTGGGGGACACAATAATTTGTTTTTCTTCAAAGCTCTGTGTCTTGAAATGAAGTGATGCAGAATCTCAGGTTTCTGGTTTACTCCATAATTTTCCCACACTTGTGTGTGGCACCAGAGGAAATGTTGAAGCTGATCCCCCAGGTTCAGAGATGAGAAACCTGATAAAAACTGCAGGTAGTCATGGATGATTCTGTATGCAGACATATCTGTGTATTTATATGTTTATATATGTATACCCATATGTGTGTGTATATATATACACATAGGTGGGTGTGCTGGGCAGTACTGTATATTTTGAGCCATGCTAATGGCAGATGGAGATTCGTTATTTTTATTTTGTAGCTTGAGAATACAGTGATAGGAAAAAACTTTTGTGCAGTTTCATCCTGGGGGACAGGCAGGTGAGTTTGGAGAATCCTACAGGTGAATTAGACCTGACTGAGATCCTAAACCCCTGAGCTTGTTTGGGCTTTGCACCTTTTTTCTGCAGACACATGAATGATTCAGTGCATGAACTGAAGTCTCTCAGCAACAACCTCAATAAATTAAATCCTTCTCAGTTGATGAGAGATAATTAAAAAAGAGGCTTAGTTTCCCCCTGCTGGGTGTCTGTCAGCCCCCTGCAGAGAGGGTGGGAAGCATCTCCATAACCCCATGGGGAGGGACCAAATGGGCAGAGGATTGCATCCATGAGGTTGAGGGGAATAGGGAATGGCCATACTGTTAATTATTTATTTTAGGTTAGTTTTAGAATTACTCCCGTTCAGGTACAAGGAGTTAGCCTTTGCTTTCCTTCAGTCTGGGAAGGAGCCCCCCAGCCTTCCTGCGTGGAGGTTTGAGGCACAATTATTTAAGAGGATGAGGTTGTGCTGCAGGCTGCTGAGGATGCTAAGTCCATTTCTACTCAAAAAATTATTGCATTGGAGACCAGAAGGTGAAGTTGAAAATGCTTATCCACTAATCTCAAAAAACTCTCTTTTCCTTTTTTCTTAAGTTATTATCGTAAATTCATACCCATGTCTTACGGTTTTGATGAGAATAAGCTCTGTTTCATTTCAGTGTTTGACATGACAAAGGTTGTCTAATTCTAGTGCATAATTGTAAGGATACTGCAGAAGAGAATGCCCATTAATCTTTAGTAAGGTTTGCGACAGTGGGGCTAAAATTTTTTATCCCTAATTTCTAGGTCGTGGCAATGAGCTCATACAAACGCAATGTTTTCTGGTAATTTAAATAACTACTTTTCTTAGGAATAATTAGAATATCCTAAAATAAGTCACATCTAAGATCAGAGTTTTGCTTGCTACCTTTTTGCTAAAGTGCCTCGATTCTTCTGAATCTCTTCTTATTTTTAGCCTTTTATATACTTTGGGATCTTTGAGCAAAGACATGTGGCTCCTTTCATGTGCTTCTCTGATATATTTTGACCTATCTCTTTAAGGTGACCTGTCTTCACATTAGTCATCAAGGACATGCACGACTCATCAGAATGTCATTTAGGAGGAAGGCAGCTGAAAAGATTCTCCAGCAAAGTCTTTATAATTTATTTATTTTTTTAATGCCTTTTGTTGTGTGCTATCATGCTGTATCCTTGGCTTCCAAAAAATTTTCTTCCTTGCAGCATGAATCGTATTTCCAGCCTTTACTCTTCAACCTTCACAAAACTAATTTAAAAAAAAATAATTCCCAAGTTAGATGTTTTTCTGCTTGGAAAATCTTTGAAGCATGAATGTCCACTGCCTTGATTTTCCTGCATGTGTCCTGATAGCCTTTTGTTTGGGTGGACTCGGGTCTTCCAATAGTCTGTTTTCTTAGTGGCATTTATGCCAGGCTTCAGTTCTTTAATGACCATGTTATTGACTCTGGGACCTTTTGGGCTGGCTTTCTCATTCTTCTCATATGTTTTATTATTTTTGGCCTATTAACTCTGATAGATGGTTAAATTTAATTATACTAAGTTGAACTTGATTATTTAACCTTAATTAAGCCACTGGAGGTCTCCATTCTTCAAATCTCTTGAGAAAGAGTTACAATATTCCCTTTTCTGTGTAACCTACATTAGAAGTATCAGCTAAACTTCTAAAAACTACATAAGAGAGGTAGTTCACATGGATTTTTTTGAGGTAAATATTGCTAAGGACTGATGTTTGAGTTTGAGATGGTGGACACATGGACCATCTTAAACACTGGGCTGTGCTTTGCCATATTGAAAGCTTTTAAATGAGGTGGGTTTTTTTTCTTCTTTTTTCTTCTGTCTGTTTTTTAAGAACAGCTGTCCTAGTTATGAATTCAGGATTCTGTTTAGGTAATTCTGTTAGGTAATACAGGCTGTCTAAAACAGTATTTTAAAATCACAGTCCATCTTCTTTTAAGCAGGGGCTTTAGAGCTGACCATTAATAAATATCAACTCAGACATGTTTAAGTATAAAATAAAATGTCATCCTGGGTTTATTTTGAAAGGATTGAACAGTTACGATGCTTAGATTTTCTTATGCTGTTTATTTAATTTAGGTACCTTCCTATGTGGCATATTGTGGACTGTTCTTACGAGATACTTCAATTCTTTGGTACTAAAATTTAATTACTTTAACAAATCACACAATCGTTCTGGTTGGAAAAGACCTTTAAGATCATCACATGCAACCATAACCTACCAAGTCCAATGATAAACCATATTCCTAAGCACCACATCTACATGTCTTTTAAACACCTCCAGGGATGGTGATTCAACCACATCCCTGGGTAGCCTATTCCAGTGTCTAATTACCTTTTCAGTGAAGAAATTTCTTCTAATATCCAATGATCCATCTTTTATTGGGTGGAATGTGCAGCAGTTCATCTACCTTGATGAAAAAATTAACCAATGAGTAAAGCTATAGGGCTTGGGGTTTTTGGGCCCTTTGGCTCAGGTTGTGATTTTGCTCTTGGCAGATAAAAAACTTGGATGGTCATTTGCTATGAGGGCAGTGGGACACTGACACAGGTTGTCCAGCAAGGTCGTGGATGCCCCATCCATGGAAGTGTTCAAGGCCAGGTTGGATGGGGCTTTGAGCAACCTGGTCTAGAGGGAGGTGTGGGGTTGGAACGAGATGATCTTTAGGGTCCCTTCCAACCCAAACCATCCTGTAATTCTATGATTAAGTAGAGCATTTTTTACCTGCACAGATATTACAGAGGTCCTCCTCTGATCTGATCCAGCTTGATTGTAAATCTGTTGTAATTCTCCCATTTCCCTCCTATGTGAGATAGCAAGGGGCTGCTTCACATCCTGGGTGATCATGCTGCATTGTTGTCACCATCGGGGTGACAGCTGGAGAGCTGTGTGTTGTCTGACTTACACGTGCAGCACAGATACATTGTTCCTAAAGTAGCACATCACTTCTAAGAAAATGAGAAAGCAATGTAAAATGCATGACTGGTTGACTTGCCGGAAGAATAAGAAATTATGCACTAAGTAATTTTTAATATTCACTTCATTGGTGCTTTTTTAAAGTGGCTCTAGCAGTGGCATTTTGAAAATATTCAAAATAGTAAGAACCTATGGCAAAGGGCAGCTCCAAAAAGACACTTCCCTTCCCAAGAAAACTGATGGCAAATTAAGCTATTTCTTGTCTCAGAGAAGAAAATCAGACCTTGGTGCTGTGAGCTTTGACACTTGGATGGCTTTGAGCACAGGAATAGTCTTATTAACCCTTATAAAACTAAGCAGCAGGAA
>NW_009952153.1:3668305-3676813 GCF_000747805.2 Chaetura pelagica | reverse complement strand
TCTATTGTCTGTGTGTGGGTAGGATCAGGGCTTAACTCCCCATCAGTGTCACACCTGATCTGTGCCTCTGAGCTTGGGATTTCTCAGGGAAAATCTCACCTGAGAAGAGGTGGAGACAAAGATCTGAAATCAAACTCAGGCTCCTGAAATGATGGAAACAAATCACTTCATTATGTGGTCAAATGGGGCTTATCCCACTCACTTTTCCCCTGCTCTGCCTTTTCCATGTAGGCAGCAAGCCCTCTGGGGTGGGGATTGCTTCATGTGTGCAGCAGATGCATCTCTCACCCAGGAGCAGTTCCTACAGTCTTTATCATAACTGGGATGAGTTTGGCTCTTTGACATCAATTAAGCTAAGCTCAGACAAAGCCCCTTAGAAGAGTTAAATCAGCATAATTCCTTGGCAGAGCTGGGGGCATTGGTGCTAAGGCATCTGGGTTAGAAATGTACTTTAAAAAAAATCCCCTGTGATGCAAGCACATCACCAAGGAAAAGGTATTCTGGGCCAGATTTTGCAGTTACTTGGGCTTCAGTGATGTGCAAAGCCTTGTATCGACTCAAGATCTTTTCCCTTTCTGCACAGGCAGTGTTTTTATGAAGCATTCAGAGGTTTTTTGGATGAAAATATCATTGCTTATGGAGTTTATTGTTCCTGCTTGGTGACTGAGTCAGCTGGGTAACTCACCAAGCTGAGAGGCCAAGTTGTAACCAGTGAGACTTCATCCTGTGGGGTTCCAAGGGCTCCTGGTATCCAGCAGCAGTGGCTGATTCTGGAAAATGTGTCTTGAACCTTGGCCAACAGTATAGGACCTGATGGATTGGATGATGCCAGAGATACCTCTTGTTTTTTTGGTTTTGGCAGCTGTGAAGCATGCTTCACCATTCCTGGGTTGGCATCCTGAGCAGCAAGCCTGGGAAGGATGGACAGCTTTCCTGCAGAGAAGGAAAAATAAAACTTGAGTTGTGCTGCTGGCAGGTGGCTGACCCAGGTCCCATCCTCAGTCTGTGTGCACATCTCAATGTTTTGAGGAGACACCAAGACACACCAATAGCAGAGCATTTAGAGATGGTGGTGAGGAGACTCCTTCTGAAGTTCTGTCAAATCCCTGCTTTGACTAAGACCTTGAAGAGATCTGGACCTGCTTCACCCACCCCAGCAGAAATGTGTAGCCTTTTGAAATAGGAGCAGTGTTGTCACCTTTCATCCTTCACAGTGGTTTCATGAGCAATGCCTGCATTTCTAACGCAGAAGATAGCTGAACCGGTGTGCTGGCTTCAGCCCAAGCCCATAAGTAACTTAAAGCCTCCAAAACGTTATTTTTAACAAACAGGCCATGTCTTGTTTTTGAAAAAAGACCTTATTCCAAATTTTATCTGGCACATAGCTGATTTTTCTGTTGGTCTCTCTTGACATCTTTTCCGTAACTGTTTTTAGTTGTTACAAGCAGGATTAATGCTTTCCATTCCCAGCTGGGTTGGGCAAATGCCCTCGTAGGAGACCTTTCTTCAGCCTGCAGTAGCCATGAACCCTGTCATGCCAGAGTCCCATGAGTCTCCATGCCATGGGATGAGACCTCCCTCTTGGTTCAGACCTGAGGTGGGTCCATGCTCAGCCTTTCCTTTGTGAGCTCCCCAGGGCCTTTTTCTTGGACTTCTCCTCCTTTGACAGCTCTGTCCCTCCTTCCAGAGTGCCCTTCTGCAAACCCCACAGCAGCTCCTTATTGCTGGGTATCTACCAATGTAGGTGGTGTTTCTGTATCAAGAGGGAAAACACTTAGCAGGAAGTAAAACCTTTGCTCAGGAAAAGCTACAGCAATCCTTGGTTGTGTTTGTTTGTATTTCAGTAACTTTGCCATAATAACAGTAATTTAAACAGGTACTGTTGACTGAAGAACAATTAGGGATTGCTGAATTATACATTTCCATAATACCCACCACAAGCTGTCACTGTGCCTCGTTCTGCTAATATTTATAAAGGGGCCC
The DNA here is from genome assembly GCF_000747805.2 of Chaetura pelagica. Lineage (NCBI taxonomy): Eukaryota > Metazoa > Chordata > Aves > Apodiformes > Apodidae > Chaetura > Chaetura pelagica. Next base: position 3,674,830 of record NW_009952153.1, on the reverse strand, counting down.
ACTGAAAAGTTTGGGAGGGACTTTTTATAAGGGCATATAGCAGTAGGACAAGGGTAATTGTTTTAAACTGGAAGAGGGGAGATTCAGGTTAGACATTAGGAGGAAATTCTTTAGTGTGAGGGTGATGAGACACTGGAACAGGCTGCCCAGAGAAGTTGTGAATGCTACATCCCTGGAAGTGTTCAAGGTAAGGTTGGTTAGGGCTTTGAGCAACCTGGTCTAGTGGGAGGTGTCCCTGCCAAAGCAGGGGGATTTTAATTAGACAATCTTTAAGGTCCTTTCCAAGCCAAACCAGTCTGTGATACAATCCTGTCACATGACTGAGCAGCTCTTTGGAAGTCAGTGGCAGTAAGTGGACATGACAGCAGAGGAGCACTGGGGCTGGTCCCCAGTGTGTCTCCCTGGCACAGGCCCTGATGCTGTAGGTGGTCATAGCATTTTTCCTCCTTCTGCAGAGAATCCTACAGCTGCTCTCCCTGACATCCTGATTTATACCCTGGGATTTAAGGAGCTGAACAAGTGATTATAGAAGAGCTATGTGTTTTATTACCTTTGGACCAATTTTCCCAAGCCAGAGGGCAGATCCCCTCTTCTCTACCTGCATTCTGGTTGTGCAGCTGTCATGCATTCTCTTGATGGTCTGAAAGGTGCAGATCAAGAGGTTCTTTGAAGGGCTGAAGGAAGATGAGCCCAGGAATGGTGTAGGTGTTACTGCGGTTTCCCACTAACTGTGTCCTTGCTGAGGGATGCAGCAGGGTATATGGGGACAAATCCAGCAGAGTACAAGTGGAAGGAAGCTTTTTGGAGTGAAAACTGGAGAAAAAGTTTTTTAATGTCATTTAAATGTACTGGATGTTTGGTCTCAAAGCTCATTACAGGAGAGAAACAGAACACTTAACTTTCATCTCCATTAGCTACTTTGGTAATCCAGGAACTTCATTAGAGCTGCCAGGGTTAACGAAGTGTGCGAGTTAAAAGCTTTGCCTAGTCCTTCCACTTTTTCAAGCATGACCAATGCCTGACATGGCCCATTCCTCAGCAGCCAGCTTGCACAGAGGCTGCCAAGTGTGAGATTTGACCCACGGGAACTTTTTTTTGATGGTGATGAATGAGCCAGAAGAGACCTGGCTGGGTGCAGGGACCCTGGCTTGAGGTTTCAGTGCACTGCAATCAAGAAATGCAGGTTTCCATGTTAGAACTGAGCCCATCCAGCCTAGAGCATTGCCAGCACCACAGAGTTGCTATTTCCATGGAGGCAGCTGTGAAAGCAGATTTTTTTCCTTTAAAGAAAGGCAGAGCTGGGACAAAGCACATGTACTCCAAACGGATGGAAGTTCTTTAGCAAACCCTGGCAGAAATGCACTGTTGCTGATAAATCTGTGCAGAAAGTGAGCCCCCTTTAGCCTCTCCTACACAAATGAATTTCCTAGAAACCAATTGCAAACATGTTTTTCCAGAGACAAGGATGACCCACGTGGGCAGCATGGCTTCTGATGTTCCTGAAGCCAGAGATGGAGATGGGTTGTTCCTGATGTCAGAAAGTCTCGCTTCCAGGAAAGAGAGAGGGCTAAAGAGCTGAGCCCAAAGGAGTTTTATGCATCTGTGAAGCCCTTCTTGCTGGGCAAAGGGAGTTGTCAAGGCTGGGTCTGTGTCTAATTAACTCAGTTCTGAGTGATCAGAGTGCTGGGAGAAATATGCAGGGCAGACCCAGCAGAGGGGACCTGCAGCAGCTGCCACCTGATGCCAAGTTAATTCTGTTACTGTCCCTTCTCCCCATGGCACATCAAATCCTCCTCCCTGACCCTGAGAGCTGCTCAGCTGGATTTGCCATTCCATATATAAATAATAAATAACTGCACAGTGATGCTTTTGCTGGTTGGGGATGTCACTGTGTCACGGCAGTTCCTCGCCTGCCTGATAAAAGGTTGCACACTGAACATTTTCTGCATTTTTTTCTAGTGTTTTGTTTTGGGGGAAAAGAGCTTGGTGCCTTTTAGGGCTGAAGGGAAATGATACAGTGATGGCTCTGCTGAGGGATAATGCTGCTCTTCCCATTCCCTGACTCAGCAGGACGGGTAGTGGTAACACACAGCAAATCCTGGCACAAAGCTCATGGACCCGGATCAGCCAAGCGGATGCAGCATGAGGTGAAGAGGAAGATGTTCCTGGGAAGCAGATGGGCAGCACAGTGTGTGGTTTGCCTGGCATTTGCTGCTTTGCTGTAAGAAGCTCAGGAATAAGTTACAGTGGGACCGAAGAAAGAAGAAAAAAAACCACCAGAACCCACACTGAAATCCATCAATATGCAGAAGAGCAGAAGAAACAAATGTATTGATCTAAAGAACCATTGGTAACTCAAAAGCTTAAAGGCAATATATGCAAGTGGTGATGGTGCTCTGAGCAGCATGGGATGCGGGGGGTAAAGGGGGCTGTGAAGGCAGAGTTGGGCAGCTACCTGCTCCTGGAGGAAAATGCAAACTAGTAGATATTTTTATTTTGATTGTCCACTCGTTTCTGCCCTGACCATAGGGACTCTTTCCAGCCAAACTTGTAAGTTAAAATACTAGCTTCTGCCAGAAAACATTCAGGTACTGCTACCTTCCTCAAGTTGGGTAGAGCTTTGAGCAAGCTGGTCTAGAGAGCGGTGTCCCTGCCTATGCAGGAGGGTTAGACTTTAAAGTGAACTTTAAGGTCCCTTCCAACTCAAACTGTTCTGGGATTCTCTGAATCATCTCTGTGTGATTCATCCATATGAATTGCAGACTGATTGCTATTTCTGCCCGTGGTTCTCCCCACTGAAAGCAAGCTGACCTGCATGTTTTTGCTGTGGTGCATACATAGGAAAATTTTGCTTTGCTGGCCTATCCTTATTTTTAACTCATTCCAGATTTTTTTAAAATAAACAGGGGAGATTAACTTGAGTGGAAGGCTTAATTTTTACCGCTTTCAAGCAGATCTATTTCATAGAGAAGCTTGAATTAACCCCGTGCTTTTATTCCTGCAGTTTAACTGACTGGTGGTATCTTGTCTATTAAAACAATGTCTTAAAGTCTCAGACTTCTGAAGGCTGATTTTGTAGAGATACAGAATGTGTAACACCTCTCTTGAAACCTACCATGTTGATAATTTATTGATACCCTGTCCTGATTTCAAGTGTTTGGTAGTGTCTTTTGGTTTTGCTTTTGCTCTGTGTCCTTGTAACAAAAATTCTTATATTATTTCCTACCTAGTGCCTGGGTTTGCCTCTGCATTGCCTTGTTGGGTATTTATTGATTTCAGTCCATGATGACATTAGAGAAAATCCTTTTTATCTGCCACCATAAGAAGCTGTTCTGCCAAAGGCAATTCTTTCGTCTTGTATTATTTTTCAGCAAACCTTGGGAGTAAAAAAGTGAGAGGGGAGTAACTTTGCTCTTGATAAGCTGAGATGACAGTGAGGATGGGGACAGAGTAATAGTTGGCGATGATGTTGGGTTTGAGAGAGTTAGGAGACACTTCAGTTTGGAGAGAGTTTTGAAGATTATTTTGCAGGAACAGATAATGGAGGAGTTGGGAAGGATGGGTAGGAACCGATGGAGGTAGTCCCTCGGGATCCAGACCCTGATCAGTGTGGGGGGCAGGAGCTCAGCAAATCTGAGAGCCCAGGCAAAATGGGTGACGTGGAAGAGCTGCAGGGAGTCCTGGCTCTGCTCAGAAACTGGAAATTGAGGAAGAACCTACTACTGAGATCCTTCGCGAGCTCTTCAGATTTAAATGTGCCTCTAGCCAAGGGGAAAAAAAAATGTAGTTCCTCCTCCCCCCAGTCCGTAATTTCTTTGCTCTGATTATTACCAAGTGTGGAAGCATTTGCCTCTGCACATGTGATGGATGCCAGCAGCACTGGAAAGCTGTCATCAGGAGGGGAAAAAGGAGGAAAAAAAAAAGATCTTCTGTTTCCTGAAGTAGAGTTCAGTGGAGCATTTCAGATGCTCACATTCATATTACTGCTCATCTGCTTTGCCTGTAATTTTCCTGTTCCTCTGATTTAAAAAACTACCTATTAATAAGCTGATAGGCAAGTAGTGATTCTGCATGTTAAATAGTGTGAGTGCTTCATCCCAGTGTGACTGTACTCTTTCAAGGTTGGGTACTGAAAAAATACATATATTGGTAATTAAATTAAACTTTATTTACAAATATTGGTTCTGTGATTTTTTCCAAGTTGGAAATTTCTATCTTTCCTTTTCTGATGAGCATAATTTTGCTGGATTCAGAGCAGATAATCTGCAAGTCAGTCTTTGTCCAGCTTTATAACATGTTGACTCGGAAAACATTGATGAAGGGGTACAGTTTGAGTTGCTGAGACTTTGGTTTCCATTGAGATGTGGGATATAGTGGCAGCGAAAGGGAGGAAGGGAAACAACATCTTCTGCAGCTCATGTCACAAAGAAAGGGACTAGGAAATTGTCTTTCTCAAAGTTGGTTGCTCTCCCCCTCTCCCCTGCTATTGACTGTGCTGTCACCGTGTAGGGTTATTTTTCCCATCCTGCCATCACTGGAGGGAAACAGAGATCAAAGTGGCTGTTTCTAGCGTCAGAGTCCTCCCACTGAAGCCAACAACAATTGGATTGGGACCCAAGTGGTGCTCCAGAAATCCCAAAACTGCCATGAGACAACTCTATGGTGGAGTACAGATAAATAGCATTTGAAGATCACTTTCAGGGAGGTACAAAACACACAGCAGCAGGTGCCCAGCTCTGTTTTCAGCACATACAAGATTCGCCCTGACATGTCTGACAGTGACACTTAGGATGAAGTCTGAAGCTCTTTGACATTTTGAGTTTCCTTTGAGTTCTAAGACTCCTTCCCAGTAAGTCAAACCCTGTAAAAGGAACAGTCATGCCACCTTAGTAAATACACTTTTTTTTCATTTATCTGTAAACAGCCAAGTGCATATTTGGTATCTAAAAAAATGAATTGATATGCTGAATGAACTGATGTTTTTAAATGGCACCATGGGTATATAAAGCCTGCATGGCAGCTCCACTGCAGATAGAGCTTTTCCAGCCTGAGCCCCTGCTAGTGGGAGAGAAGAAGCTCACATGGACTTTACATTGATTTATTTATATCACATCTCATATGTGGGCGAGCTGAAACTTCAGCTTTTGCCATTGGTTACTTTGAAGGACATGCCAGAAGTAAGAAACATGGGGGGACAATATGATCTTACTTCCATTCAAGACATTCAGCCCATAAGTAATAAGGAGAAAGAATAGTTACAATAACATGGTTGATTACTGTCAGAGTACTAAAAGGGAGTTTTTCTGGAAAAGATATTATACAGCATAATGTGCTTTGCATAATAATTTTAGCAGCTGTTCAGCACATCTTCCTGCATTTATCCTGAAGAAGCTGGAAATAACTTTTAAAAACCTGGGTAGTCAGTATGGCTGAAACACGGGAAGGACATAGAGCTCTTATAGCGAGTACGGAGGGGGGCCACGAAGATGATTAGAGGGCTGAGCACCTCTGCTATGGAGACAGGCTGAGAGAGTTGGGGCTGTTCAGGCTGGAGAAGAGAAGGCTCTGAGGAAACCTTATAGTGGCCTTCCAGTACCTGAAGTGGGGAGGGCTATACAAAAGTGAGGGAGGGACTTTTTGCCATGGTTTGTAGTGACAGGATAAGGAAGAACACTTTTAAGCTGGAAGAATGTAGATTTAGGTTAGATGTTTGGAAGAAATTCTTTACTGTGAGGGCAGTGAGACACTGGAACAGGTTGCCCAAGGAGGTTGTGGATGCCCCCTCCCTGGAGGTGTTCAAGGCCAGGTTGGATGGGGCTCTGAACAACCTGTTGGAGTGGGAGGTGTCCCTGCCTATGCAGGGGGGTTGGAACTAGATGATCTTTAAGGTCCTTTCCAACCGTAGCCATTCTATGATATGATATGATATGATATGATATGAAATCAAGGCTGGGTGCTGCACAAAATTACACACGCTGAGGTGGGCGTATGAGGTGGAGTCAAAGGCCGAGTCAGTGCATGAAGTGCAGAGACTAACTTACACGGGTGTGCTGTAAAGATGTTGTTGTCATTTGTTTGCAACGTCTCCAGTGACTTGAGTATCATGGCCATCTTAAAATAATCTTTCTACTCCCTGTACATTGCCCTCTGAAACACACAGTAAGTAGTAATCTCAGATGCCCACCCAGAGCACAGATAAATTTTAGATCAGCTGAAACAAAATACCAGGGAAGTTGTTGAATCGTATGTCCAAAAACTTGAGGAAAAACCAAGATTGACATTTGGAGGTTTCTAACTTAAATAGCTTTTGAGTTTTATGTTATTTCGTATTGAAGAACAAAAGGAAAATATTGAAAATTAAATTAAAGGTTTGGTAGGGCAGAGGAAGACAGGGTAGGAAGGGTTTGGTGTATTTCATTTGACCTTATTTCCCTTTTCCCCTTTTTTCACTAGGTGCTAATTCTGCCCCCCACCACCCAGCATAACTTCATGTTTCCTTACTGCATTTTTTTGCGGTCACTTTCT
>NW_009952153.1:3651087-3668292 GCF_000747805.2 Chaetura pelagica | reverse complement strand
TCCAGTTGCATCAGCAGCTATGTTGGACTTGTTCCTTAACAAAGCAGGGAATGAGCAAATGAACAAACCTCCCTGCCCCTGGAAACAGCAGTAAATGCAACCAGAGTCAGCATGCAAAGATGATTATTATTACTATTATTATTATTGTTATTATTATTATTTAATGAGTAATATAATAATTATTATATGATTATAAAAATTGGTGTGTTTTTGCTGCTGAGACTTCAAGAAGGACCTGTAATTCCAGCTACAAATGTACTAAATTTGCGTTTTCCTGGTATATAGAAAGGGGATTCAGGGTCTGACAGGCCACTGGTACCATTTCCCTGGGCAGGATGGGAGCCATGGGCCTTTGATTGCTGAGCGATGATGGCCAAGTTCTTCACTCTGTGCAGACTCAGCATCTTCCCCTCTGAGGAAAATCAGATTTCTCAGAAAATCAGTGGAGAAGATGTTGCTTTCTCTTGCAAACTCCTTGTTACGATGGTGTTTTCTCAGTGAAGCAGCCTCCTTTGAAGCTGCTTCCAGATGAGTCGGTCTGGGCTGCAGGCTGGGGAGGGATGATGCTGTGTTATTTAAGAAGGAGCAGTTCTTCAGGGAAAGAAGTGGCATTTTGATGTAATTGTCAAAAAGTTTGAAAGCTGAACCAAGTCATACATGCAATTATCTGGCAGCTTCACTTGGTGTTTCCAGGCCAAGGTTTCTGGGAGTCATCTCAGCTGATCACATAGTCACTGGGCTTGTCCTTTCCTTTTTTTGGGGGGAGGCTGGAAGTGTCCTTTTGGACCATTTCAGATTGAAACTTTAATCCCAGAGAGGCAAAACAGACCCTTCCCAGAAACGCCATATGAATGAACCCAGCAAAATACAGTGATTCTTCCTCTGAAGGAAGGAATCTGATCTGCTTTCTCTTGCAGCATCATCTCTTGGGAGGTGTCGGTGGTGGCCATCTGAGACACAGTTGCTCCAAACCTACCTGCCGTCAAAAAGCATTTGTATTTTAGTCATTTAAAAGCTGGAAAGCAATAAAAACTTCACAGCAGCATTCATATTTCTGGCTTTGCACTGATTGTCAAGAGATAAAAGTGTGTGGGTTTTTTCATTCAGTTTATATTACATTATGGCTTGTGTTTGCTCTTCTGTGGCTGGTCTCAAAACTTCCACGCTGGTTTCAGCATAAAGGATCTCCATTTCTCCCCACAACTTTCATCTCCCATTTAAAGAGAGAACAAGTGAGACCCATCATTCCCACGTGGTGTCTGATGGCAGAATACAGAATCTGCATGGCAAGGTTGCTTAGCTCTGAAAAAATCAGCATTGAGTAATTCCTCAGTTACAATTATTGATTGTTGTGGAGGATCCGAAGTGAGGAGAGCTGAGGGGGCGTTGCTTTCTACACATTAAATATTCTGTGTAAACTGTTTATGGTTGAAGGAGGTAATTGATAGTAAGCTCTAGCAAAAACCCTTCCAGGGATCAGTTCTCTTTTTTAATATGGAAACTGAGTATTGCATGACAGTAACTCAGTAGATAATAGGATAAGAATTGACTTTCAAACGAGTTTTCTCAGCACAATGCAGAGTGAGGAAAAGTCAAGAAAATATGTAAGGAATAAAAATGTAAAGTAGGATCTGTACATTTGCAGTTTGTTGTAGACTGCAAAATTTTTTTTTTCCTTCCGTTGAACATTAGTGATACAGAACAAAACCTGATACTAACATAGTAAATCCATGGTGATAACAACAGTCATGATTTTAATCTTCCCGGCACTTGCTCTGGATACATTAATCTATAGATGTGTTTGTTCGCATTTTAAGAGATATTTTGACATATCAAATAATCTGATTTTGTTCCATTTCTTGGTAAACATTCTGGTAAACAGGTCAGAAGATGTGTTCCATATTCTGATGTTTGCGTATTCTGATCAGAGGGTTGCCATTAATAATGCATTAAGAAGCATTTGTTTCTGTTGATCATTCATTGGAAAGCAATCTTTATTACAAACATTGTGGTAATAGAGCAGTTCCTGGGAGCCAGCACAGCCTGTGTTAGTTGAGAAGTAAAATAAGAAATGCCATTAATAATATTGTAGAAAAAAACCAATGTGTTGGATGTGAACGTAGCAGTGAGGATTTATGGCAGATCATTAGCTCCAGAGCCCCCATCTCAGGAATGTGTCTCGGTGGCACATGATGCTGTTGCAGGTGTGTGTCCCTTTCCTGTCCCATCTGTGCTTGTCACTGCCTGCCCAGTAGCAGTTGCTGGGTGCTGCAAAATAATCTGTGCTGGAGCAAGCACCCCCCCAAACCCCTTCTTGAGGCACTTTGGATACTCATACTTTGCATACTCAAGGATGCAACCGACACAAAATAAATCTGTTTTGAGACCTAGACACTGGTTTGCATCCTCTTTTTAAAGTAAAAGCAGTGTTTTACAAATGATCACGATACATCAGTAGTAAATACAGGGCACTTGTGAGGATAAGGTGTGGTCTTGTGGTGAGTCTTTCCTGGGAACTGTAAAAAAGCCCTACAAAAACCTGATGTGCTTTGGCCATTGGCATGTTTGTAATGCCAGGTTTTCAACTCCCATCAAATGCTGGGGAGGAAATGCTGTTTCTGAGGATTCAAACTCAAACTTTACATCTAAAAACAAACCCCAAAACTTTAATGCCCAAGTCCCTGCTTTGTGGGGACCCCACCGAGGATGTGGCCAAAAATGCTGAGACCGTGTAACCTGGTGCATGATCAATTAGAGCAAGTTTCAAGGGCTTTTTAACCACTTTTCTCAGTCCATTCTCTTGACAGGTACAGGATTTTGAATCCCTGCACTTCTTACCCTACAGTCACCCCAACCTATATAGAGATGTAGATATTTACTAATATTCATAATTAAGTAATATTGTTTCACAACTCTGGCTTTGAGAATTCCTGTGGGTTTTCCTGATCTCTCTGCTCACTCTGCCTTCTCTGCCAATGTATCATCACTTTCATTATTGACACTATTTCCTTTTACTGATTAGTTTTTCCTAATTAAAAATGTAGAAATAGAAATAGAGTAGCTTTCAGACATACAGTATCTATATCCTTTATAGTATAAAACTATATTTGAAAATAGTAATAATATTGAATCAGAAAAAATACAAGTGCTTTTAAGTTTCAGAAGTAGCTTGAGATTTGGATGTCTCATTCAATGGGTGCCTTATTTGATATGCCCTGCCTGTGGTTGTCCAGCATTTCCTCCAGAGTTAATACCATTAATTATCTCAAGCTGAGCACCCAAAGGACTATTTTCTTCTGCACATCTAGAATCTTTTCAGTTGCCTGGAGTTCAAAACTGAGTTAATTCCAAGAGTTGGTGGGGTTTTGGTGGGGTTTTTTTCCTCTTTAATATGCCCAGAATTGTTGCAGACTAAGCCCCTGCGGGAATTTCTGCCTGTACATTGCTGTATGTATGTGTGCATGTGTATAAGATAATAGAGAGTGACTGGCTACAATACGTGTGTTTAAGCTACTCAGCTGAAAATTACTTAGCATTAAAATCCACGGGGAATAGCAAGACTTCTAAATTAGGAAAGCACATGTCAGTCAGGGTGTGGAAATGAGTCCTTGTACAAGAGTAGCTTTCAATAAGAAAGATGAGTATTGGTCCCATGAGTCCATCAGTCCTAGTTTGGCCACTCTGTATTGGCTTTGACTATTTCTCTAGAAGCAAGCGTTGCCTTTTTTCCTCTCTTTTGTTCCATTGTGCAGTTATGTATGTCTCATGGGCCAGCTACCAAGAGACACCCTGCTGTGCTGTGACAAATGAAAGCATTTTCAACCGTAAACAAAGTATTGTGGAATTGAAAAGAAACATGGACAATAATGAGTTCTGGACAGTTTGTAATGGTTTAAATTTATTTTTTATATGTGTGTATATATATGTTATTATATTATTATTATATTTTTATTATATATGTATATGTTTTATATGTGTTTGTGATGTGTAGTGACACTGGAACTCAGAAAAATTGGCTGATTTGACCTAAGGATGAAATGAGCAGAATGCCGTAGAGTAAATGAGGGACTTCGGGAATTATGGCATTTGTCTACTTGTCAGGTGTGGTCTAGTCCATCAATATATATTTTTGCGTAATTAAAACATGTATTTTAGTAGTGTTTAAATTACTTGGAGTCTGTCCTGTCTTAAAGAATAGAATAGAATAAGTTGAATCCTGTTGACTGTCAAGCTTTTTTGTTCCTGGTGTTTCTATACTTTATTTTAATTTAAAAAAATAGAGTTAGTGTGGAAAAACTGTATGGTTACAGGTGATTGATTTTTCATCAGTGACACTGTGCAGAAGAGCTTAGCAGAGTGGTGGAATATTCTCAAAATTTGAATTTGGGCTGTATGGGCTGACTTAGTTAATTCAGGATTTTTAGGTCTTTTTTGTTGGCTGCCAGAGATCTGATGTTTAAAATCATTATCTTGATTGATGAGTCAGGGTATGTCAGAACATTTTCTAAGGGTTTATTTTATTGTTCCCAAATTGAAATGCTCAAATCATAACTGAGAAGAGCAGAGGGCTAAGCAGGGATCACGGGAAATGGGATCTCTAATAAGATAGATGAACTGACCTGCTATTCACCTGCAAAGGGTGTTGTCCATCCACATGACAAAACAATCAATATCCTTTCTTGGGATCTGAAACTGCCTTGTCTCTAAAGTAGTAATGGGATCTCCCTCTAGATAAGACCAGTAAATTAATAAATACATGCAAGACATGACCACAGGACTCACATACCTGTGGTTTGGGTTTGTCCTGCAGGTAGTTGCCGCCCCATTTCTGGCTGCCTCCTATTCATCTTCATCCTGCACATCCATAAAGACCCTGTGGGAGTTTGGGAAGTATTTAGGAGTATCTTATCTGGGAAGTGAAATTGGATTTCTTCTCTGTCCCAGAGTCACAGCGGTGTGTCAGGTCTGACCTGAGACCAGTGCCATATTTTACACCCTTTCCATTGCCTTTAGTTCATTGCCCATTTCCAATTAGTCTATTTCCATTGCCAAAGTCCATTGCCTTTACTGACTTCTTGTTTAGGCAGTTCTGCTTTTCCAGGTTTTGCTTCTTGTTCCATCTCCTGAAAAACAGGGTATTTTCAGTTTAAAATAGAAAAATGGAGGTAAATTCGTCTAAAAAATGTATGCCTACAATCAACACACAGTAGTTGCAAAGGAAATTCTGATTGCAGCCAGCAGCAGGGTCCCCACTGAGAACCATCTGTAAAGCAAACACAAAAGAAATGCAAAACTATTGTTGTGCTATTCCTTATTAAAAAAAATAACTAAGCATTTCCCTTATTTTTATTGCAGTATAGATGCACAGATATGTCGGTCTCCTGCTTGCCTTAGCAGTGGGGTGTTGCACCTGTGTGAGCTGAAGGAGAACCAACATCATTTTTACCTCTCTCTTACAGAGTATTTCTTAGCGATTTATGCTGCCATCAGTCCATACCAGACATTTGCTTTCTCCTTAAGATTGAGTATCAGCCCAGCTCACATTTATCTGGAGTACTGGCTATGCAGCTGGCTTGACACGTTAATTTAATTTGTGCTTCTCGATTCATACTCTTTCTTTTACAATCAAATATCGGGAAAGGTTACAATTAATCAGGGCACGGAAAGAGAAGCTGGCAAGGCTAATGATGTATTACTGAGTTTTGTTTGCTCTGCAGAGGAATTATTGAGGTCCTTGTGCTTCAGAAAACTATTATTAGTAAGTAAAAATTATCAAAGGAAAGCAACCTGCACTCATCTCCGATTTTGCAGTCTGTCTTTCTAACACTTTTCTTAAGGGTTCTTAAAAAAGAAGCATTTTATCAACATTTTTTTGGCTGTGTGGCTGTCCTGGGGGAAAATCTGTTTTCGTGGAGCATTGGGGGGTTCAAACCCTCCATTTGAGGCTGGCAGATGATACTCAGTGTGCATGAAGGCCTCTTCCAGATGCTAATGCTAATAGCATGTCCATCCCTGAGGGGAAAGGGCTCTGCTGCTTCTTGCTTAGCCAAGGGACCACGGGGAATCCCTGCAGAAAAAAAATACAGGCTGATGGACTTCACGTGGTTTGCACTTCCTAATTGAAAATTAACTAATTGCTGATTGTTTAAAAAGTAAACACATTGCTGGGCTGAGGTGGATGATGAACACTGAGCCCCTCCTGATGGAGTATTTACAGCCCAGCCACGGGCTTGAGCAGCAGCAAGGTGTGCAGAAGAAACACTTGCAGGCTTCCGGGGCTGGTTCATGCTGCTGCTGGACACAGGTGTTTTCCTTGGGTTAGTGGGAGACAGCATCTGGCTGCTGAAATACTCTAATTAAAAAAAATAAGGCTTATGTAGCTATGGTACACAATCATTAAAAACTCCATTTCAAAGGAAAAGTAGCCATCTCACTTTATTTATTCAACTTACTAAATGTATAAGGTTATTGCATGTTCTTATGCATGACAAAATGCTGCAGACCTTTGCTCAGCGTTAGTCTGTGTAATTTCCGAGATTACAAGGCAAAATTTCCCTTGTTTTTAAACTAAAAGAAGAGCTAATGGGATGAGAAGAAAAAAGTAGCTCTGACGTTTTCACTGGGAGCAGAAGGGTCTGGCTCTCTGTAAGTCAGGCATGAGCACACTTCTCTCTTATCTGGTGCATTGACTGGATTACTCTTATTTAGATACTTTAAGACATGGAATAGAATTAACTTTAGGATTGAAGGTGTCCTTTTTTCCTTTTGTTCCAACTGCCTTGGGTATTGCATGCTGTAAGTGCAAAAATTTGTTCTATGAGGCTAATTGGATAAATCTGGACTTCCAGCTTTTCAGTTCATCAGTCCCCCTGAGTGTACCCTGATCGCACATAGAGGAGAGGAACAACCCACCACAACCCCAAGGAGGGGCCAAGTGTTTGAGACTGAGCAGAAAGAGCAACCTGTCATCTCTGAACGTGACTTCAGGAGGAGGAGCTGGGCAAGGCTTTAATTTTTTGTTTGAGGGCTATTGCTGGAAATCCTGCCCAGAGCACAGATGCCCTCATGGGAGGACCTGAATGGGATCCCATAATAGTACTGCCACCCTCTCACTCCAGGGTAGAGCTGTAGGATTCCTCTCACTGGAAAAATACTTCCATTTGTGACCAGGAGGAAGCTCAATGATGGTGCTGTATCTGATAGAGCAGATTTGCTTTGCTGGTCTGTGTCTCACACCTTGCACAGGCAGCATCTTGGATGCAGGGAGTTTTCTCTGCGTGTGGGGATCTGGTCTGTTGTGGGAGGTCATGCATGAAATGTGGACCAGTCCAGGAGTCCACGGCACTGTGAATTATTTCTGTACATAGAAAGGAGTGAAATGAAAAGGAGCCAAGTCTGGCATAGACCTAACAGGCAGGGTGTGCTGATTAGCCTGTAATTCCATTTGTTAGGCTCTAGAGTAAACAGCATTAAGTGGAAGATGCAGTGATTGTTCTGGTAGCACCCTTTCAGCCTTACATCTGTTTCTGAGGGAGCTGTGTTGTGACTGTTCAGCAGCCACCTTTCTTGGGCAGAAGCTTGAATAACACAGATCTTGCCATTATAAAAGGTTTTGACTGGATTTATCTACAGACCATAGCTGACAGATTTCTCCACTATCTTGACTCCTTCCCCATTCCCCAATAGCACAGCTGGGACCAGCACTGCTGTGGGTTACTCAGCCATTGCTGGTAGGAGAGGTGGTACAATAATCTGATTTTCCCCACCAGTGTTGTGTTTTCCTCCAGTAAATCTCCTGTCCATATTTTTTTTCCACATGCCTTTAGTAACAAAGTCCTTTATTCTTGTGCCACAGTTGGACCAATGGGTTGGAGGAGCCCCTCAGCATTACAGCGCTGAGCTGATTACAGACTTCTTTCCTGGTTAAGAGTAGACTTGCTTTTGGTGTCATGCCATCACACTTGTTAAATTCTTTGTTGCCACTGAAAGGCTACTTCCTTCAAATCTCCCATTTATAACTGCAAAATGAATGTGCTCCATCATTTCAGCATAAGGATAAGTGAAGTCTTTCCTCAGAAAAAACAAACAAACAAACACAAAAAAAAACCCTAATTTAAGCTACATAATGATGCATCTTATTTTTCCTTCCTCCAGAGCTAGCTCAAGCTCACTGCTGTCAACAGGAACTGTTGTTAGGACAAGCTCCTCCAGCCCACCTCATGTTGAGTATCACCTGGTGCCACGTATGCGGTGTTGAGATCATAGAATGGTTTGGGTTGGAAGGGACAGGCAGAGCACATGCGAGCAGAAGACAGACATCCTGGTTGTGCTCAATCCCACAAAAATAGCAGCAAATTCTGAACACACCTCATTTCCTTTCATTCTGTGAGGGCGAGTGCAGAGGAGCTGGACTGAGAAGTGGCATTTGCTGACAGACCTGGCACCATCAGGGGTGTGTTGGAAGCTGTCAGGAGGAATTAAGTTGAGGGTGAGCACCCTGGCATGGGGAGGATGGGGTGAGGATGCCCCAGGGACAGCAGCCCTACAGCCACTTACCTCCCTTTACTAAATGCAAGCAATTCCCCACTTGTCTGTAGGATGTGTTCCTAATTAATCCCATTAGGAAATTATGATTCCTTAATGACATCAAGAGGCTTACTGTTCTGCATGACAGAGAATGGACAGGTGCCTGAATTAACTTTTTTTTTTTTTAGTAAAATGCATTTTGTGCTCTTGTTAGAAATTTCCTAACCTCCATATTGTATACAGACCAGCTGGTGCCCTGGGGAACCAGAGAGGTCCAGCCTTTCTCTTTCAAAAAGCTTAGCTCTCTAAGGCTTATCAATTTGTTTTAGGAATAAGAGGTACCATTCTTATTTATTGATTTGTCTGGGATATTTTCTACTTCCGCATCTGATTAAATGAGTTTGGTTTTTTTTTATCAATAAAGTTATGGCACAGAGATTAAATAGTCTCTCCTTCTTGAAGTCTAAGGAGCAGCACCTCGTTAGGGACTGAGCCCCAGGGCTCCTTAGAAGCCAGGAGCAGGTGGTTTCATGGCTTGGTGGCCCTAAGCCTGCCTCCTCGGGCAGCTAAGAAAAACAAGTAGCATCCTTCCCATTCTTTGGGTGACAACAGGGGAAATGAAGTTTCCTTGTGGTTGCTGTGCGTATTAATTACAGTTCTTTTGAGGGACCACAACAGGTAGACAGGTCAGCTTTGCTTTGCAGTGAAATGGAGACCTAGTTGACTGATGAAATAAAGCAGCAGTGCACAGTGTTTGTTCTTAATACCCCTAAGGGCTGGCCAAGGCTTTTCTCTTTTTGGTAGCACCAAGAGGCTGTCTGCAGAGCCTGTGCCAGGTGGCCATGGGGCAAGTCCTACCTCACTCCCATGGGACTGCCACCATCAGCCAGGTTTCTCACTCACCTTTCACAGGCACAGCCCCACAAGGGATGTTCTCCAGCCACTGAGATGTGTAGCATTTGTGCATTTGCCCGCATGACTGAACCCATCCAACCGTTGCTGTGTGAGCTGCCAGTATTACTCCCTGTCTCTCCTGCTATACCTTCATGGTCGATTTAAGCTGATCTAAGCGTGAGCTGCCGTCAAAAGAGGGGAGCAAGTGCCACTGCCCAGGCCTCAGACACCATCCCCATGCGAAAACATGGCCTTGGCACCAGGCTTGAGGATAAAACCTTCTCCTGGGAAGGTCCCCCTGGGCCAAGTTTCACTTTTACTTCTGGCTGCATTCATATTAAAAACAAGAGAGTGCAACGTATCAGAGAGCAATTTAAAACCAAAAGAATAATAATATGTTGACTGAATCTCCTGTGTGTTTTTACAAAGGCACTATACAGTATGCTGGATCATGTGCTTTTATTTGTCTGCTGTTGGTGGGGACTCCAGAGGACTTCAAGCCTCCAACAGCTGCATTAGGGTGCAAGTCCTGCGGGAAACCCTGCAAGTACTGGCACTGATCAGATGAAGAAGTACATGTCTAGAGCTGACAGTTTAAAATGTGGCTCAAACAGGCCTCATAGATTCACATCCCAGAGGGTGAGTGAAATCAATCCCGTGCCATTGATCTGCAGCCTGCTGTGATTTGAGGAGTCCTGCAGATGAGCAGTGAATATGAGCCACTACCTGAGCTGTTTGTTGTTTCTGTTTGAGCCTTGAAATTAAATAATCTTTGCCCAGAGACCAACGTCGAGGGCATTGGGTCAGGCTGGAAACACCTCCAGAAGCATCATAAGGTACCCAACATGCCACTGACATTAAAGAGCTCACACTGTTGTGAGTGGGAAAAGGACTAGATGGCAAGGCAATGGTAAGAGGTTTCAGGAGAGAAAAATCCCAGAGTTAACAGAGGTGGGAGAGGTGGTGAAAAGGCAGGAGATTTGGAAGGAGTTCAGAGAATGGGAGCAAAGTCAGAGGGAGATGTGGAAGATGAGAGCTGTGAAGAAAGGTCAGCAGGAGCACGTCTGCTCCATCTAAAGAAAATACACACAAGGGAGACATAATCACTGACAAACACACAGGAGGGACTTACAAAGCAGCCAGCAATCAATTTTCAAATAATGGACCTGATCTTTAAATAAACTAGTAAAAGGGAGTGAGGGTGGGATAAACACCAGATTTATCATCCCATCTTTTTCTGCAGCAGCAGCAACGCAGCTGTATTTTTTTTCCTTGAACTTCGCCCCTCCACCTTCTGAATCATAAAGTCAGGGCAGCACATTTACAGCTCAGTCTCCCCCACAATACAAGAGTTTTTCTAGAGCTGCAGGCCTCCTCACCCAGCTGCTATACCAGGCAAATGCTTACCAAGCCCTGCTTGAAATGGCCACAAGATCAAGGCTGAGGGGTATTTTGAGACAGCAGAAAGCAGGCAGAGGACTTTATCAGGACAGTATTTCAGTGAAAAACAACAGGAACACTATCTGTTTCTGTGAGGCCAGGAATTTCTCCTTGCCTTACGCAGCAGGTTTCTGGAGTCCTTCAGAAAGTCAGTTCTGAACTGGCCTTAGTAGAACCGTTAGGATCCACTTTGTTGTAAGGTGGGACCCACCAAACGCAAGGATTAATCCAGATTGTGAGTGCACTGGCTATTTCCTATGCCAACAGAGTGAGCAAATACCTTCATCTCTTCTGGTTTGCATTTCATGCCTCCTTCCACTTTGTCTCTGAAACCTTTCTTGCCCCAGCTATCTGCCAGTGCTCCCTGTGTGCTATGCAGTGCCTCCTGCTGCCTTCTCCAGGCTCCTCAGAAGAGGTGAAGCAGATGGGAGGAAGACAAACAAACCTGCTCTTGTCAGGAAAGAATAACTAAATAGCTGATACAAATGCTCATTTTCTGTACAGTAAGTGCTGTAACAATTAGCATTACCAGGCAGCCAGGTCAATGCAGGTCTCTCCAGTGATACGTGAGCTGGGAAGTTCAGGTTTCCTCTACCAGCCTCCAGTTCCTTGCTTGCATAATGTTGGAAGGACTCCTCTCCATTCAGCACACTGCCTGCAGAAAGACTGAAGGAGCTGATCCTTCCTCCTGGACCTTTGAAGGAGCAGGTGTCATGAATCCCACCTGAGTCTGCTGTCTGGGAGCCCGCAAGCAGCACCCATCCAGCCGTATCCTGTCGTCTTTGGGCATGCGGCTCTCACAGCAAAACATTGCTCTTGGAGGGAGAAGTCACACCATGTAAATATGGGGATTATAGCAGCTGCTACCTGATACTGGTTTTAGGCAGGACTTAGTATTTAGGAATGCAGATGAAGGCCCTTAGACCAGGTTGGAATTAGATATGAACTCTCCGTTTGTTTGCATGACTGAAACAGCATAGAGATAAATCCCCCTGGTGCTGCTCAGGGCTGGGAGCTTCCATGGGCTGCAACTTGCAGCACAAGCAGATGGCAGAAAGAGGAGCAGAAAGTAGGACCTGGGGCTTTCTGTCCTGGGACTAGAAACATTTCCTTGTTTCTTAAAGTATTATGGACAGGTATAGATTAGAGACGGGGTTGATTTCTTAAATCTTAGATCCCGTGAGAGAAGGTCAGATAAATGCTTTCCTTGCATAGATCTCAAAGACAGTGTGTGTGAAGTTCAAACAGGTATTTGGCTACTAAGATCAAAAATTATGCAGCAGAAACAATAGATGCAGGTTGCAACAAAGTGTAAGGATTTAATTTTTTTCCCTTGTGTTTCCCTGTGACTTCTCCAGATTTTTTCACCATGTTCGGAAAGAAGAAGAAAAGGCTTGAAATTTCTGGGCCCTCAAACTTCGAGCATCGGGTTCACACTGGCTTTGACCACCGGGAGCAGAAGTTCACGGGACTGCCTCAGCAGTGGCACAGCTTGCTTGCAGACACAGCAAACAGGCCAAAGCCTATGGTGGATCCCTCATGCATCACTCCTATCCAGCTGGCGCCTATGAAGGTACCGTGCAAAGTCATCTTGGGATTTCCTCACCTGCCGTTAATTGTGTGTAGCGTTAATGAAGTAGTACCAGTAAGTGGCTGTCCCGGGAGACAGGCATGGCTGGGGAGTGTGCAAGTGCAGCAAGGGCTGCAAATCCAAATATTTAATAGTTGAGCTGCAAGGAAAAAGAGTTGTATGTATAAAACTTGGATGAATGTCCCAGAAGAGCGTGAGTCACATGTCTTGCAGGGACCGTGCCTTCAGGTTCCCAGGCTGCAGAAGCCACAAGTCCCAGTGGAGGCCCAGAACGATGCTCTTCTGCAGCATAAAGCTCCTTGATAATTAATTTAAGAATGTTGCTTTAGGCAAAGGCAGTTAGGAGCAAGGGAGAGAGGGAAAAGTACATCAAAGGAAGAAAATTAAATTGCTTGTTTAGCTGAGCAAGGAGCACAGGGAGGGATCTCGTTGCCACTCGCCACTGCCTGGAGGGGATGACACGGGTGATGGAGCTGAGCTTCTCGCCAGGTGGCAAAACAGCCCCAAGTTGTCCTGGAAGGTTCAGCCTGGACAGTTGGGGAGAAAACTTGGCTCAGAGGGTAGAGCAGCACTGGGCAGGGCACCACAGCGGCTCTGGGATCCCCATCCTTGGAGGCCCAGGATTCCAGCAGACAATTTTTCCCTGATTTAGCAGCATTTCTGGAATTGCACATCCTTTCACCCAGCAAACAGCACGTATGTGCTGGTGGTAGCCTATACCCTGCTTGCCATGTATATCTTGCAGCTGCAAAGTGAATTTAGAATTTCATTTTCATGTGGATTTTTCTGCAGCAAAAGAAAATCAGATAATCCACAGAGCACAGGCCCTGTATTTGTATTTGATAAGTGCTCTTTGCTAAATATACATTTACTGCCTGCTCCTGAAGGATACTCATTGCTTGCTGATCAGGATTGCTGGGTGTTGCTACAGGACAAGGAGGATAAAACAGAAGTCTTGATTTTTTGCTGTAATAAAATATCTTTGTGTATAACAGAGGCCCAGAATAATGAGGAAAAAAAGTAGGCAAGCTGTTTCCTGCTGGAGGAGGAGCTCAGCTTTGTTCGACAGCCCTTCTTAACACCAAAAATATCCCTGGATGTTTTGACATGTATGCATAAAGATGTTTTAAAAAGAAAAAAGAAATCTGCTTCCTGTCTTACAGCAGTGCCATCTCTTTTCTGCAGTTCTGGAGCCATAAATCTATAAGCCTAAAAAGTTCTAAGCCTGCAGATGGACGTGAGCATAGCTTGGTTCATGTGCAGACTCCCATTGGAGCAATACACAGTGCAGGGGGTAAAGGATCAGGCCCCAAATGAGCAATTTGCTTGAGGGATCTGCAGAGAAGGTTTTCTGCTTGAGGGGAGGATGTGAATTTGGAAGCAGACTACCTAAACTGCAGTTAATTGCATGCCACCACTCCAAAGGGGTAGTTGGAAATGGGGTTAAGACTGAAGGGTTCAAGAAGTTGTCCCTTTGCCCTTCGGTTACTTTCCCTGTTAGACACTAAATTACAGCCTATTGAAATCATCCTCCGTAACAGCTCTAGAAAAAACAGGTTAATTTTAATAGCAGTTAGGAGGCATTGACTGTCATCTTGAGAATTTGCTTTTGACTCTATTGCAAGACTCCATTTTATTGTACATTTAATAAGAATTAACATGCCTTGTTCTGATGTTACTGAACTTATGGAGAGAAACTGAGTTTTGGGCACTTTAAGAATATTTCATGTTGCTAAACTAATTCAGCGTAGTCATTTCATTTAGACAATTTTTTTATGTGTGTACATGCACCAGCACTTTTGGTGCTGTCGAAAGGTTATTTAGGTACAGAGTGAGTATTGCAGATTTGAAGTACACTTGCAGTTCATGAAGATAGGAACCAAAGACTCTGGGATTTCAATATTGTTTACAACTTTTCTCTTTTGCACCCAGCAATTGATAGTTTAATTAACACACTTGTGAATGCTCTGAGGTATAGCAGAAGATTTGTAATTGTGTCCTGAGTCACAGTATTAAGTTGGGCTGAGGCATTTGGCCAGTTAGTTCATGCTGTGGTTTCAGGTCCTAACAGCAGCTCTGTTCCTGCACTCCTGTATGTATTCTCTGTTTAATTAATGCAGTATTGACTACCTGTACAGTGTGAGGGAGGGGTGTCCCTGATAATAGGTGCTCCTTTGTGACTAAAGAATAGGAAAGATAGTAGAGGCAGAAGACTTTGAGAGCACAAGTTCTTGTTTTTGAGGCAGAACTGGTGTTTGCTTGCTTTGGACTTCACTCAAAGCTGAAGCAGAGGAAAGGAAGGATTTTTTTCTTGACTCCTTGAAGTTTTGTAGCTTTCTTGTTGAGTGGTGTTTGCTTGTTTCTCGAGTCTACAAAGCAGATAGGATCTGATGATGTGTAGTGTAGCCCCTTGGGAAAAAACAGTAAATGAAAAATATTGTCACTGCTCTATCTATATTCAAAGGCAGCAGCAGTGATGATAAAAAGGCAGTGCCCTGGGCTCCAAAATATCCGGGGGGATGTTAGTGCCCTGCCTCTGCCTTGGCTGGCATGAAAGGCTCCTGGTGCTTTTGTACAAGGGTGACAGTGGCTTGTCATGGTGATATCAGCGTTGGAATCCAAACCTGAGCTGACGGTGCAAATTCATTCATTTCAAGTGCGGGAAGAGACAATAATGGGATTCCCCGTCTCGGTGTGAGTGACCCAGATACCAGCTGAGTATTGTGTGTTTCAGATGCTAACAGCAGTCAGTAAAATGCAGCAGAAAATATCATGAAAAACAGAAGGTGACGGTGATCTTGATCGGTTTGGGGTGTGGAGACAAAGGGGGTTGAAAAAAGGCTGATTTTTCACTGAAAATATCTCTGCATGAAAAATGGGAACTGTCTGTGTCTTCCTGTACTTAAAACAGGCTTTATGAAGTCTGAGATCCTGATGCCAGACTTCTCATTCCTTTTGCTTGAGGACTTTATAGGTGTCCTGTGCATACCTGGACCTCATGGTTTGCGTGTTTGCCCTCAGCAAACAATGTGCTTTGCCTGTCATCACCGTTATGCTACACTGGAGCTTCAGTTTGTTGCCACCCTTTGATTTTTTGAAAGCTTCAGAATCAATAACTAAGCAGATGCATTATACTGAGGCAGCAAAGCTTCATGGTTTCTCCACTCTTCTCAAAATATTACGAAAACAAACACCAGAACCCTTAATTTGGGGGATTTTAGCCAAAAGAGATTAGCAGTGGCTTTTTAAAGATGCTCTGTTAAGATGCTTGAATGTCTGCTGCTGTCGGTGGGAAAAGGCTGGGACTGAAGGCTTGTTAAAATCCCTCCTTGTGTTTCCCTGGACCACAAACAACTGAGTGTCCTCACTTCTGTCAAGTTACTGAGGGAAAAAATGTAATTTGTTTCTGAAAAAACAGTACACGGGTTATTTTTCAATTGTCTGTGCTGGTACATGGGTGAAGCCTCCATCACTTTGCTTTTCTTGATGGTTTGGGTAATCTCACCCATCCACATCAGCAGCAACATCAAGGTGCCCGAGTTGAGGCGGGCTTTTCCTTGAGCAAGAGAGGGGTGACTGTGAGTTTTTGGATGGCCAAATATATTGAGAGGACTGAAACCTTCCTGCTGGGACTACTGCATGTCCTTCTCCCCAGAGCACACTGCAGTAAATCCAGCCATTCCCATGTGGTGGAATTCCACATTTCCTGAATTTTCTCCCCATTTTCTTCCCTTGAAAACACAGTTTGTAAGGGGATGAGAACTTCTGTAGCCCTGTGATATCTGACATGCTCTGAAATAAGCATTAGCACAGTTTGGCCATGCAGAGGGGTTCAGGCAGCAAAGGCAAACGAGATCCTCAGCTTGACATCAATGCTGTATTGTCAGCAAAATGAAAGGAATGTCTGCTGTGACATGTGGGTTGAGCTGCTTTAAGAGTAGAGAAAACATCATCCTTTCCATCACTTCACCAAAATGCACTGAAATGCCCCACGGCTGGGCTGAGATGCTCATAATTTGAGATGCATATTACTTGTGTAATTTACCTGGTGTCCTACAATGTGTAGGTGTTGCAGGGTAGAGCCTTTCTGTCAGGGACAGACCACTGGCTCGCTGCCTTTTCTCTCTCTCTTTCATCCTCATGTTTCAGTGGTCTGATCTGTATGGTTTGTCTTACTAGTTTTGTGTATTTGTCTTGATTCTGCCTCTCAAACCTTGATCCCAATCCTGGCAAGTTAACTGCAGTTTATAAAACTTTTCCAAATTTCTACTGCTGTATTTCAGCCTCTTTACTACACAGGTAAAAAATAATCAGAAAATGAGTTCCTGATCATGGCCCTTTTAATAGCTGTGACATGAAAATTAAAGCTTCTGTTTACTGTCTGGTGACAGAAAAAAAAGCAGATCTTTCTCTTCCCCATCCTTTCTGGCCTCTTGAAGTATTTCCAGCAATGAAATTCAAGCCTCATGTAAGGTGTTTTTTTTTCCCCTACATTTACATGCTTTCCTTGCTTAGATGGAGCACATGGAGTGTTTGCACAGCACTGCTGAGTGGCCAAAGGAGAGGAGGTGAGCCCCAGTGTCCTTGTCTGGGCCTGAGCAGTCAGAAATGTCCATGTCTTCCTAGATAGCTCCAGCCCTCTCCTCTCACTGGAATTGCACAGGGGAAATGCCTGACAAAGAAAAGGGGAATTTAGAAATAAAGATCTGTAAAAGGCTTTGCCCACTACTTGGGGGCAGATGGACAGAGCGGTT
>NW_009952153.1:3647747-3650914 GCF_000747805.2 Chaetura pelagica | reverse complement strand
TCTTGTCCTGACAGCTCTTCCTCACCCTCCCAAATTTTTACCACTCCTTTTTATTTATTCCTCCTATGGTAACACTTTAGATGGGACTATCTGAAGTTCTTGCTTGAAGAAGGATGCTATGGACCCACAGTACTGCTCTTGCTGGGACAGGACCTGGAAGGCTGCTGACATCTTGTGGCCTTCCTTGTAACCACATCATGATGATTCATCCTTGATAACTCGCATTTCCTAACTATATGCTTTGCAATCGCTCCTTGGGCCTGGGACATGCTCAGCTGGGAGGAGAGAAGGTGGAGGGAGCATTTCCAAAAAGCGCAAGAGCATAAGAAATTCTGGATGAAAGGAGAAAGTTTTGCCAGCAAGCGTGGGGCAGCAGCTCAGAGGGGCTTTGGGATCTCTCAGCCTTTGGAGAGGGCAAAATGTGATGGACAATGCCCTAAACAGCCTGACTGGACTTTATATTAGCCCTGCTCTGAGCAGGAGGTTGGACTGGATGACACTCTCTGAGGTCCCTCCCAGCCTCAGTTCTTCTGTGGTTATCTTCGTCTACCAGTGATTATTGTCCTGTCAGACAACCCCACTTTCAGCTTATTTTGATCAACAAACAGGAATGTGTTTGATGCTACATAATACCAGAAGAAACTATGACAACGTATTTAAGTAGAAGCTTTTTCTTTCAAAGAGATAATGCTTCTCTTTCGAAGACTGTTTGATTTCCACGTTTTTAAGTGACAACAGTACTTCAGTTAAGCTCAGTACCCCGCTTACAGACATAATACTAATATGCCACCTAGTGTCCTTGTATGTGTGTTACTGTGACATTTGCTTGGTGTGAGAAGAGCCAAGTTGCCAAATTTATGTAGTCTTGCAGGAAATCTATCACTGTACAAGTAAAATTCAGCCACAGTATGAATAAATGCAAGAACTACACAGCTCAGAAGTCTTTTACAATCTATATCACTGGATTAAGATGTTCTCATATGTACTCCATTGTACAGAGGAAACTTTTGCTTTTATTTCTGATTTCAGAAAATTATAGGGTTTTATGTAAGTCCTTTAGAAGAGTATTGATTGTTGCTGCCTGTGAAGTTTGAGTTCAACAAGAGAGAAAGAAAATACCTGAATAAAAGAATAGGAAGAAATGTTTCAGATGAGGAGTTCATTTTATGGAAAGTGCAGTTTCACTTCAAAGAATGTCTGCTGGAAGAGAATGTATTTTGCAGATCGAGAATTGTTTGGTTTGGGGTGTTCTGTGAAAATACTGGAATATTTTGTTTCAAAGATCAAAAGAATATTAGATGTGAAGCGCCCTGGGAAGCAGCCCACAGCAGGGTTGTTACAGTGACTTGTCTTCTGATGCCACTGTGGTGGGAGCTGCCTGTCCCTCCATTGATGGAGTCTGGGCAGGGAGGTCAGGTGAGGTCCATATAACAAGGCCAGGTGAAGACAAGTTTAGGGGAGGGGAGTACTGTTGCTCCAGTAATACTAGTTTCTTCTTTCCTTTCACCCTCCTCAGGTCTTCTCTATACCCATATCCTAATACATTCGATGACATTAATATGTCTTGACCTCTGTCAAAAGTACATTAATTGATGCACAGTTGTTTTTTTTTACTATAGTGTCACACTGGCAACCTAGAGTCATCATAAAATTAAGCCAAGCCTGCCAATAATGAAGAGACATTTGGACAATGTCCTTAATGACATGCTTTGACTTGGTCAGCCCTGAACTGGTCAGGTAGTTGGACTAGATGATCGTTGTAGGTCTCTTTCAACTGAAATAGTTCTATTCTATTCTATTCTGTTCTAAAACCTCTTCCCATGATGCTTTTAACTGATGCATTCTCAATTCTTCTTTATAGTTTGAGTTTCTGGCTTTCTGAACAGCAAAGGTCCTGATCAGCTTTTTAGCAGCAGCTCCTTCGTTTTCCTACCATTGCATTTCACCCTATTGAAGCACTTCATCCAGCCTGACTTGAAGTTTTTTTTCTGGACCCTCATTCAGAGAAGAAAAACCAGCATCATTATAATTTCAGATTGACTCAAAAACCTACATGTAATGGAGTAATGCCTGCAGAAATGTGGTTTTCAGAGGTGGTCCCTTTAGGTAACACAAGTAGCGATGGGTAGGGAATGATGCTTTTGGTCTATGTTGGACCATGTAGACAAGTTCAGCTCTGTGTTAAGGCTTTAAGTGCATCAGTTTCCTTCTCTGCCTTGGAGGGGTGGTAAGCAGTTACTTGCTGATCATGTCCCTCCTTTAAAAGGTCCTCAACATCCCGATGGAGCTTGTGCTACCAATACTCTAGTCCTGCAGATACTTGGAGGTGGGCTTGCACTTGCACAGGCCTGCTGAGTTCATGGAGCTCTTCCCTAGAGTAGTGTTGGGAGTTTGCAGGGTGGAGATTTAAGGGTGTTTTTCAGAAATCTTTTGGCATCTGAGTAAGCTTTGTGCAACAGTTGACTTTGATTTTAATTGGTCTGCTCCCATGAGAAAGAATTTACTTAATCTGAGCCTGCAGCAATAATAGGCAATAATATAGATTACAAACTTCTGTGGGTAAAAGCAGCTTTCTGTAATGTAATTAGAAAAATAATGTTTTTAAATGCCGTTTGCAATGTGATTTTAAGTAGTAGTAGTGTTGGAGTAATATTAGTGTTAATGACAAGCGTTAGTTTTATTAATGAGAGCTTATATGGGCGAGCAGAACTTTGCAATATACTAAGTAAAGATCGAAAGTGGATGTGAAGTTCATAGCCTGCATCTACTTTAGAGCTCAAGAAACATGTTAACCTGTAGGTCTACACATAAAAAGGGCAAACTCAGTGCCAGCATTTCAGAAATTTTATCTGGTCTCCTCTGGGAATACCACCCTGGGAATACTTTCTAAGTAGCTTTGTGTAACCTGAAGTGAGCCAGGAGTTAGATCCTGAGCAAGGACACTGGTAATCAGGTTCTTTTTTTAATGTGGAAGTTACTCCCTGAAGACAAATGTGTAGGAAACTTGTTCCAGTAGCTCCTCTTGGTTTCTGGCCTGCCCTGGTAAATGAGCCACATTTCCAGCTTGCTGCTGGGAGGTGGAGGGCTCTGGCTAGATAGCATCTAAAATGGTTTTTGTCTCCTTCCTGTTTCTTTAGCCAGACTTTTTGCCTCTCAGACTTTCCCTA
>NW_009952153.1:3637759-3647647 GCF_000747805.2 Chaetura pelagica | reverse complement strand
CCCTACACTGACCTGTAAGTTCTGTGAGGCCAGAAGCAGGATTTTGGACAGGTGAAGATGGTGCTTTGGGGCAGCTGCTGTGGTAGATCCTGTACCATGACAGTGATTCCCCAGAGAAAAGCATGGAAAATTAACGGTGAAGTATAAGGCGCAAATGCTTTCCCCATCAGCCTGTGGAGAGGCTGGTTGTGTTTTACCAAGGTTCAGTCAGATAGTCCAGAGAGCTCTCACTTGGCTCAGCTGAGGAAGCTGATGGAATAAAACACCCAGGGGTTATTTCCATGGACTGACCAAACCTGTATTAGTGCTGCTGAAGTCCCTCAGATACCAGGTTGCATTGATGTTGGAATTTCATTGGTGACTGGCTGTGGGATACACTAGGTGGCAGCAAGAAATCTCTAGAAATTCATCTGTCAAAAGCAGACCCAGACAGCAGAAGTAATAAGAAATCTCCTTGGGCATTCTGATGGCATTTGTTTAAGGTAGACATTTTAGCCCACTTCATAACAGGTCTGTGGAGAGGATTTCCGTATAAAATTGGTCACACAGCATTTGCACTCCACATCAGCACTAGGGCAGTGTTTGCTACCATTTCTATTTAACCATGCAGTGAAAATAATAATTCAGTAACTACTCATTCTGTGCATCTCCATAATATATTTTTCCTAGGTCGACTAATGAACTTGTTTTGGTCTATTGTAATCCAGAACAGAAACTGTATTGGTTATAATCCCATTAAATTATGTGCTATAGCCAAAATTTACTCAATCCCAGCAGTTTACCTCAAAAAGAGTAGCAGGATCAGGGGGGAAGTAATGTTGCCCAGCAGCTCACTTTCCTGTGGAGCCAAAGCTCCAGGTGTAAATGTGGTTTTTTTCTATCTCCTTCTCTTTCATGATTAGATCTGGGCTTTGGTGGCTCTCTAGGAATTTCAAAGTGCTTTGCTGCTCACTCTTTCTTCTCTTGCCCTTCATGCAGGATTCAATTACACTAGACAAGTGCTGTGTATTACAGGAGAACAACACTGACTTGCCTGCAGAGACTTGTAAATGCCTCTTCTGTTGTCTGTGGGATGGAACTGTGCTGGCCAGAAAAAAAAGCAAAGGCATTTCAGATAGAGGACTTTGAAAAGAGAGAAGTATTTAGGATGAGCATTTCTGCTTTTTAGTTGCCAAGATTGGATCCAATGAGCTTTACTTCGCTTTGAAGGTCACATGGTTAAAAGAATAGCAAGAGATTGAATTTTACAGTTTTGTAGTTTGAGCAGAGCAGTAATTGCTATCTGTGTCCTAGCTTGCATTTCATAATTTCCATCAAGCACAGTGCAAGTGAAGGTGCCTACTGCGGAGACTCATGCTTCCATATGAAGTAGTACTTTCTAGGAGCACTGGGATATGTAGTCACAGAAGCTGGTTTAAACATGTGAACCACTCTGGGCCAGGAGATCTGGTCTGAGTCCCATCCCATACCCCAGGGCAGGGGTAGCAGCCCCATTTCTCTCTCATCAGCAGTGGCTGCGTGGTCCTCCTTCTTCCTGACTTTCCATGCTGCCCGGGAGGGGTGGGAGGGAGCAGCACTATGTCAGGCAGATTAATTTATTAAGCATGTCAGGACCAATCTGCCGGTGGGGACAGAATGCACTTGGCAGCAGTGCAGCCTAGCAAATGGAATCAACTTGAGATTACCCTCGAAATGTTTCAGCAGTTTCTTGTAAATGACTTATAGTGGTGCTGTGCCAGGCATCAGTCCTGCAAGTTCCTCTGCTGCCAAGCATCCTCTGACATCTTCTGCCTTGGTTTGTTCCCATCAAGAAGGTGTGTAATTTGCAGTTCTCATTTACGCTTCACACATCATCCTACCCTTCTTCAGTGCCTTCATCCCAAAGCTGCCAGGTTGTGATTGCAGTGACTGTCCCGACCCTGAATGGGAGATGATGGTGTATGAAGTGGGAAGGCAATTCCCAGCCCTGCACTATGGCTTGTGGAGCTGCTGGAGCTGACCTCCCTGAGCACTGAAACAGAAATATTCACTTTTTCTTCAACCATCTGCTGCACATAGAGCCTCCTTTGTGTGGTAAATCATCATAAAAAGTAGTTACAATTTAAATTGCTTCTTCTAAATTATCAGACTGTCAAAATCCTCATTGTAATTAAAAGCAGGGAGATGACCATGACCATGGCAGGGTGACTGAAGAGCTTTTGCCCTCCTGAGCAAGGTCCTGCCTGCTAGTGCTGTTGGATGAAAGCAATTACTTCCCCAGAGTAACATTTTATCACAGTGGAGTTTA
This sequence comes from Chaetura pelagica, assembly GCF_000747805.2. Lineage (NCBI taxonomy): Eukaryota > Metazoa > Chordata > Aves > Apodiformes > Apodidae > Chaetura > Chaetura pelagica. The sequence goes on along the minus strand of NW_009952153.1, from coordinate 3,645,360 downwards.
CTTAAATATTTCAGTAAGCTCCATCAAACTGCAGCCAGAAATCTTTCACTGAGAAAAAAGTGCTGGAATTATTAATTGGGTTAATGCTCCATCAACCTTGCATTTGCTAATGGGCATGTTTAGGTCACAAGGGGAACCTGACCCAGGGAAGTGTCACCTGAGCTTTATGCTTTATGCTGCAGTGGGGACCCATGAATTATAGACTGTACCTCTCTTCAGGCTTTTTAAAGTTACATTTAACTGCTTTCTCCGTGGTGACAATCACAGTGTTGGTTGTTACAATACATGTATGGGGTGGTGAGCAAGACCAAAATGATGGGGCACTGTCTTTTGCACCCCCCACCCTACTGCAGGGCTCCTCTCCCCAGTGAAATCCCATCCCAACACCTTTCTGGCCCCTAGGATGAAATCTGCCGTGGTGTCATGCACTTTGATTGTAGAAAGGCTTTTTTTTTTTTTAAAATGCCTATCAGCCCTGGGAAGACTCGTGCAATGTTGAGCCCTCCAGTTCCCAGCGCTAATCACATATCCATGTTAAATACTGACCCTGTGTCAGGGTGGAAGGGGTGTCAGTGGGTGCCTGTGTGCTTTCACAGCTCCTCTGAAACATAATGGTGGGTTATCAAAGCTGAAGCATCTGGGGAGGTGTGGTTTGAATGTTTACTTAATTCTTGCCATTCATTGTGCCTTTGTTGGTAAAAGCAGGTTTCATTTTCTCCTCACCTCTCCCACATAAAAACCCAGAAGAATAACAGTCTAGGCTGCAAATACTAGATTTAAGGACAACTGGCAGGTACTGTGTTAAGGATGGTGATTATTATTTTGTGACTGCAGAGGAGGCTTAAAAAAACTGTGCAGCTATTGGGCTAACCCCAAACCCCTCCAGGGTCCTTTTGTTATCTCACCTCCCTCCAGTTTCTATCCTGATGTGGATGGTTGCACCAAGCTCAAAGCAATGGGCAGCAGAGTTAGTGCTGTTGAGGGGAGGTCAGTTCACACCTGATTTAGGGTGCATTTTTGCAAGGCTTTTGCTTAGATTTGCTGTCATTGATAACAGAATGGAAAGAGACATCAGGATTGCTACCACTTCTTCCTTCATTTCCTCTTCCCTGAACCTCAGCCACGATTGTGGCTGAGGAAGAAGAGCTGCGGTATAGAAGACATCATTCCCACCTCTGTCCCATGGCACATAAATAACCCAGGCACGAGCCAGATTGCAAGCCCAGATTTCTGAGGTACCAGTTAGAGACACTGGTGCTTTATTGCTTTATATTAATTACCTTAATTCTGTCATTTTTTATTTGAACGTAGACCTGTTCAGGTCACACACAGCCCTTCCTGCAGCAAATGTTGGTCCTGGAGCTGTGACATATCATGAGTTTCCAGTCTGCTCCTGTCTTGGTGTTATAAGACTAAAAAACTGGATTTGTGTTTCTTGGGAGGAAGGATTTCTGTCGTCTGGCCCAAACATCCCCAACTTTGCTTTGTGGTTTTAGGTGCCTCTGAAGTCAGCCCAGTTGGAAAGCTTTGGGATGCCACCACTGCAGAGTCCCCCAGAGCTTCCCCGGGAAGCTGCCTGGTGCAGAAACCACACCAGTGGTCACTGGACCACAGCTTTAGCTCAGGAAATCTAACTGAATTTGCTTTACAACTTCTTTGGGGGGTAGGGGGAAATTCCCCTGGCAGATGTTTTGAAAAGCAGAGAAAGAGATTCCTGATCCTGCTGGTTTTCATCAGCAGGGCTGGCCACGGGCTTTCTGAGTCAGTGATCTTTTTCTGGCAAAACAGGGAAGTTTGACATTCATGGGTGGTTTTTATATAAAGCATGGCCAAAAATTGAGTATTCTCTGTGTTTTGATGTGGCTTTTTGCTGGTGCGCTCTGTGTGCTGTTGTGCAGCAGCAGTTGCCATCAGCCTTAGGAAAGTGCAGCACCACTCGGAGGGCAGTTAAAGTTCCTGCAGTTCATGTTTTTGAGGAATTCTGTCTTGTGGGACATTTTGCTTTTTCATTCTGTCTTGGGATAAAAGAAAATATTGAATAGCCCTAAGTCCTATGAAATAGAAAAATCTGTGATTTTGGGATGTCTCCATTCCTCTCTCAGTGAAGTGCTTGTATAAATAAATCATCTGTAATAAGCACACTAACTTTCTTACTAAACTGAAGCTTCTAAGTTACATTTCTCTCTCACTTGTTTTGTGTCTGAGAGAACTGTGTATACATATTACTTCAACAATCACAGGTACCTGATGTGTTTTAAGTAGACCCAGAAAAATTAATTTTTACATTTAATATTCTCTAATAACATTTCAAATTACATATAAAAACCATATTTATGTATTTTAAAAAAAATAAGAAGGAGGAAGAGTTACGAGAATGTAGATATTTCAGTGGAAATTTAAAACTAAATGTTTTGTTAAGGTTACTGTATTTTTAAATTGTCAGTTGAATTACTGGTGAGTGTGATTATAATGAAATGTTGCTCTTGTTGTTATGGCAACTAACTTTTAAAACTGCTGTGAAGGGTGACAAATTATACAGTGCCCTTTTTTGTAGTTTTCCATTGTTTTACTTTTGAAGAACTTTAAACAGCTGACACTAGTATTGTTGTTAAGCATATTACACTTCTCTCAAACCCTTACCTATACCTTTATTTATTTTGATCCATTGAGTAATATATATTTTTCAGGCTGAGTAAATTTCATTTCCACATCATCAATAATAGATCAAAATACTAATCTACATTTTTAATAATTAACATGTGTCCATGCCAACATTTCCCCACCAGGGAAAGGGTGGTATTGGACAGAGTAAAACCTGCTTTTCCATATCCAATGATGTTGAGTCAGCTCTGGTTACAAGCACATTCCAGACATGGCATATCCTGTAGAATCCCTGGGCTCTTGTGTCGGGGCTTTTGCCCTCCCTTCTGGTGAAATCACAAAGCTGGATTTGGCTGAATTTTCCTTTGGGGATTTTCATTTATATTCTCCTGTGCATGGGAATTTCTGCATCTCCTAGAAAGGGATTAGAGAAATTAATGAGACAGGATCATGGTCCTGCCTGACCAATCTCACCTCCTTCTGTGACTGGGTGACTCGCCTAGTGGATGAGGGGAGGGCTCTGGATGTGTCTACCTCAACTTCAGCAAGGCCTTTGGCAGTCTCCCACAGCATCCTCCTGGAGAAGCCAGCAATCCACGGCTTCGACAGGTGCACCCTTTGCTGGGTTAAAAACTGGTTGGATGACTGAGCTCAGAGAGTGATGGTGAATGGAGCTCTGCCCAGCTGGTGTCTGGTGACCAGCAGTGTCCCCCAGGGATCAGTGCTGGGCCCAGTCCTATTCAACATCTTTATTGACCTGGATGTGGGGATTGAGTCCACCTCCAGTAAGTTCACTGATGACACCAGGATGGGGGGGGAGTGTTGGTCTGGGAGGGTAGGAAGCAGCTGCAGGAGGACCTGGACAGGCTGGGTAGATGCGCTGAGGCCAAGGGCATGAAATTCAACAAGACCAAGTGCAGGGTCCTGCACTTTGGCCACAATAACCCCAGGCAGCGCTACAGGCTGGGGGAGGAGTGGCTGGAGCGCAGCCCAGCAGAGAGGGACCTGGGAGTACTGGTTGACAACTGGTTGAACATGAGCCAGCAGGGTGCCCAGGTGGCCCAGATGCCCCAGTGGCATTCTGGCTTGTATCAGGAATAGTGTGGCCAGCAGGAGCGGGGATGTAATTCTCCTGTACTCAGCACTGGTGAGGCCTCACCTCAAGTACTGTGTGCAGTTCTAGGTCCCTCATTGCAAGAAGGATATTGAGGTGCTGGAGCAGGGCCAGAGGAGAGCAACAAGGCTGGTGAAGGGACTAGAGGGAAAGTCTTACAGGGATGGGCTGAGGGAGCTGGGGTTGTTCAGCCTGGAGAAGAGGAGACTCGGGGGGGACCTTATCACTCTCTTCAGCTACCTGAAGGGAGGCTGCAGTCAGGTGTGGGCTGGGCTCTTTTTCCAGGCAACTAGCAACAAGACCAGAGGGCATGGCCTCAAACTGCTCCAGGGGAGATTTAGATTGGATATTAGGAAGTACTTCCTCATGGAGAGACTGGATGTGGCACTTAGTGCTGTGATCTAGCTGATGTGGTGATGCTGGTCTTAGGCTGGACTTGATGATCTTAAAGGTCTTTTTCAGCCTTGGTGATTCTGTGATTCTATGGCTCCTGTGTTTAGGTATATAATGGTGATGGGGAGGTGACATGGTCTTCTGCTCCTGGTTTTGCTGGATGACTCAATGGTGTAAAGATCATGTTTGATCCAGGGAGCAGAGACCTGCTCCTCCTCTCCCAGCTGAGTCATCCAACACTGGTGAAACTTGCAGAACTCCTCCCAGGAGGGATCTGTGGGGTATCAGGAACTTGTTCTTTTGTTGGATGTTTTTGGGGTTTTTTTTTAATTGATATTTGTGGGGAGGATGAGGATTAATTGGGAAGGAATTCATAACAGAATTTATTATAAACTCTGAGGCTTTCAGGTGTAGACTAAGCTCTAAATCACAGGCTTCAGGAAGAACTGTTCTGACATAGTCGGACACTACTGGAGGGTGCAGAGGGAAAAGTGACGTCTCTTCCCATTCACCACTGTTTCTCACCACGTATCTGATGAGCTTTTGTGGCAAAAGTCATGTTACCAAGGTAATGCTGTATGGCTCAAGAACCCTAGACTTCCCACTTCGGCTGAAGTATTGTATTACTGGGGGAAATGAGGTATTTGGTTGGTGTGGATGTCATGCTGGCTTGTCCATGTGTCTGTCTGTATCTGCTCATTGCCTGCTGAGTTCAGGAGGCAGCTGTCCAATTGCAGGACTTGTTTTTCACTCCTGTAATTCATGCCATCTCCAGTTCTAACTCAGGATGAAGTTGGGTGGTCTCACAGCCAGAAGGTGGGTTTTGGCATGAGTCAGGTCTCAAGAGTTCAAAGCAGCCAATACATGCAGTTACCTGCCTCTTGGTATGACTATAAAGGCATGGCAGAGACATGGTTTTGAAGAGGACCCTGCACCGGTGGTGCGAGGCCCTTGGGTGGCCACCGGTGAGGAGTAGGTCTGCCAGCTGCTTGGAGAGGTCTCCCAGTGCTAAGGCCACTGTACCACAGCCTAGGAGACAAGTCACCAACTTCCTAACCCTGGCACTTTTGGCAAATGTGGTGTATGACTGAGTTCTTCAGGACACTTGCACATACGTTATGTGGGTGTAATTGCAGAGGAGAGAAATGTGACTTCAGCACAGACCAAATCCTTAATTCTGTCTCCGAACTCCTTTTGTCCAAAAAATAGGCAAGACTCGTGTATTTTCTTTTACACACAACCTATGATGTAGTGCCCAAGGCTGACATGCAAGCTCGTCTCCTGCAGGTGGCAATGCAGCATTCGTCTTGCACTGCCAGGAGCATGGCAAGGACAGCCTGCCATGATGCCACTATCAGGTGAGGGAGGAGGTGTTGGGAGTACAGAAATGTTTTTCAGTCTTTCTCATGAAGTTTCCCCATTACGGTCTAATTAAGCATTCACTGAAGCATAGTAGGATCACAAGGATGGCTCCAACACCATTGTTTGGAAAAGTGACTTTAGAGGTTAGAACTCATCCTCAAGTTCAATGGAGAAAAACCTTAAGTAGAATGGTGGGCTGGCTTGCTTGAAGACAGCTGTCCTGGATTCCACCTGAACTCCCTGGGCTTTCAGATGCTGTTGCTTTTTCTCCCTGGCAGCATGTTGTTTACCCATTGGAGACTATGGGCAGGTCTTTGTTTCTCAGCTCCCATTATCCCCTTGGTCCTTGGGTGAGCCCTCAGGATGGCAGCTACTTAAAATTTGGCCTCACGAATAAAGGAAAAGACCCCACCTCATGTTGGCCCTGGGCTGCTGGAAAGAGCAGGTTTTTGCTGCATGCTTGTGGTCATCTGCAGGAGTTTTGAGGGTCTCCAGCTATTCTGAGCTCCTCTAAGGACTCTGCTTGGTCTGAGATTCTACAGCCTTTTTCCTGGTGAGAATAGAGCAAATGCAGAGCCCTGACACCTATTACATCCTTGGCTGCAGCTATAAAACTTTGTTACCTCCAGAGAAAGCCAGTTTTCCTTCTGATGTAATGACAAGGATCAGTTTTTCTCCCCAAGGCAGAGCTGTTCACATTGGCTTCCATGGTTGAGGAGTAAGATGGGATGTCATGAACACAGCTTCAAATACTTGAATGTCTTGCAACATGAGAAGATAAATTACTGACAGTTCCATCGCTTACGCTTAGATTACTTTGACCAGCTGTACTTTATGTCCTGTTTCTTAAGACAAAATTGATTCGCAGATAGGCATAGGTTGTGCTTTTAGTTTATTCATAGTGCAAATGAGGGAATAAGCAAGATAGAAGCAAAACCAGAGTGTAGATTGGCTGTTTATAAGGTGACATTTCCTTAGAAGACTACTTTTTTTTTCACACTGTACATTACTGAGATTTTAAATCCTCATCGTCTTCTGAAAACACAGCTCCCAGAGGACAAAGGATGATATATCCTGAACAAGTGTGTAAAGTATAGTAGTTTAAAAGACAATAAATGCAAGGTCGTATTAGGGCAAAACAGTTAATTACCCACTTCATTATTGTCAAGGTTAATACAGTATCTGAGCATAGAAGCTGTTTTTCATCTCCTTTTGGAAACAAGACAAGACAGCATTTCTTACAGACAGATCCATTATAGCTTATCACCAGAGGACAGACCGCTGCAGAAGCACCATGAAGGATGTCTACTGTCACCAGGCTCCAGAGCAAATGCCAACCTGTCCAGAGAGCACTGGAAATGAAGGGAGAGCTGCAGCTTTGGAGGACCCCGCTTGAATGCGCAGAGATTGCGCCCCATCGATTTTAATGTATGCTGGTAACGGCAGCATAAAATTCTCCAGCGCTCCTTCATCTCTTGTAACATTGATCCCTCCTAAATTGCACAATGCTCTGAAAAAACGTTGTTTAATAAACATGGGGTATCGACTGTAGCAAATCCCATCTTTCCCTGGTCAACCCGGTACAAGCGGTTCCTGCAGTGGGGCTTGGCCTCTGGTTTTCACGTGTGCTGGGGTGTTGTACAGGTTTCCCTTACATGAACTCAATAGACAGAAACATAACCCTCATAAATATAAGTTAATCAGCCTTCACAAATAATACTTTGCTTGTAATAATCTTATTTTGCTTTTAACTATCTGCTTTACCTGCATCAACTTTGAAAATTCTTTGTTTAAAAATTTTGAGACCAATAAGTGGTTTAAAAAAATCAGAAAAAAAAAAAAGTAGATATAGAATATGTATAAAAATATAATTCCTCCTTACTTAGAAACACAAGTTGGGGTTTTTTTCAGTTTATAAAGCTTTTAAAATTGTAAGAATTTGTCTAGTTCCTGTGAAACTAATTACCAGGATAACTGTGTTTATCTCACATTCAATGTAGCCTTTTTCTGTTACATTTTCTTTTCAAGGTTTTTGTTTTGCTTTGGAAGTTAGAGCTAGAATTTACCATCTCTTGTGATTCCTACCTGTGTATTTCAGTCCCAGGTGGATCTGGGATTCATCGGGTTCCTG
>NW_009952153.1:3602020-3637745 GCF_000747805.2 Chaetura pelagica | reverse complement strand
CGTGAGAGTGAAATCATACCTTTGAACGTGGGTACTTTTGGCCCTGCTGCTAATATTTGGCTTTTGAATTTGGGAACTTGGGCCATGGCTGTGGCAGTTCTCAATCTTTGGCTTCTTCTTGCAGGTGCTGTGGCAAGCCCCCAGCACACCTTTTCTCTGTAGTAAATAACTTCATGATGGGTTAACATGGCACAGCGTACATTTCAGTCTTTATAACATCTTATTTTATTTTTTATGCTCTGTGGGCATCCTGACAGAGCAATTACTTTTATTAGTCATATAAAATGATACCTGCTTTGGGATATTAATTTGATTTTTAAGCCTAGTAAATTGTCCTGCCCACCAAGGAGGCACCCACTGTATTTCAGATTTATGTATAAACATTCAGTTCTGTTCAGATAGCAAAAGACTTGACAATATAGTGTATTTCACAGGGTCTCCATGAAACACTTCCTAATTTATATACTCTATGGACACTACTATGGGACATTATTCCTATCTTTTGATAGGAATAATGCTAGATGTTTCCTTGGAAAAAAAAATCAATCTTGTGTAGGCCGTCTGATTTAGCCAGAGGGGCATCTCACAAGATGTATGTCCTTCCACATAAGAGAAGTGCTACATTTTAAAAAGCAAATGGAAATATGGTTGTTGTTCGTACTAAGTAATTATCATACTAATAGTAAAATTGACATAATAGAATTTATAATATTAATATTTTTTATTAATAGTAATAAGGCACTTACTATTCTGTAGAAAATGTGCCTCTAGGATAGGAATGTTTTACCCTCTCTTTGCATTGCCCCTCTTAATTTACTCGTAGAGAGAAGCCTGAAGAAAATAGGAATTTCAGCCACCTCCCCTGCAAGTTGGTGTTTGCCAGTGGTCATCCTTGTAGTGCTGGGAGAAAAGGGCTCTAGTACTTAATCCCCTTAACTTCGTCAGGATGAGACAGCACTGAGGTCCCAGAGCTGACCAAGACTGCTTCATCAGACTGAGGCTTCAGTGGCAAGTGCTCTTCTTGGAAAATCCAGAGTTTGCCATAAGACCATTTTATGAACAGTACTTTTTTAAATCCTCATAATCAAAAAGGTGGCTCCCAGGCACGCACATGTGTTTAGAAAATCCCTGAACTGCAGGGGTTTGTCATCAGCGAATTCCTTAACACCTAAACTCAGCCACATCCTTCTAAATCTTCCTTCTGAAAGTAGCTAAAAATCCTGCTTCCAGAGAGTATCTGCTTGGAGGAACAGAGGGAAAACTCCTCATTCCTGTAACTGACGAGGCTCCTCTGCGCTCAGGGGCTCCCTCAGGCTCTGAGGTCCTTTTGTGCAGGATTGCTCCAGGAAGCCTCTCCTTTGTGAAGGCCAGTCCTGCTGAGAGGATTAAATTGGCATTGTACTCCTTGGCATCCATTTGTGCTGAGGAAGCAGGGTGGCAGTTGGGTATTTCAATCTTGGTTTCAGTTATAAGCATTTCATTGTCAAATGTTATTGGTTTATTATGTGATAATTAAATACGAGTGATCAGGCAGTCATCCTGCCAAAGCAGCTGCAGCCGATTGAAACCAATTCCATTCTTGCTGCATGGTTTCAGAGGTGAAAGGAGTGATCTATTTGCCATCCCCTTCTTTTTTTTTTTGCTGTCCTGTTGCTTTGGTATCCTTACTAGTTTCAACATAGCAAAGTAAGCAAGTAATTAACAGACACAAATCAGAGCAGGGATCAGTGTGAGGTCAGGGCTGCTTTGCCTGTAGCCCAGCTGCTGTTTGCTGAATAACAAGAGGAGCACATTGCTGTTCATCTTGTGAAAAGGGGTGTTTGTTAGTGATGAAATGCATGTTTTGGTGAAGTTCGAGCCCCTGCGTGCTTGCAAGCAGGGGTTGAGCAGCCTCACGGTGCCTCCTCTGTCAGTGTTGCAATGAAGGGAGGGCCAGGGGCCAGGCTGGACACCGCGGTCAGCATCCGATATGCCATGGTTGGCTCGTGATACACCATGGCTGGTATCCGATACACCACGGTTTGTGTTCAATATGCCATTGCCAATATGTTCATTGCCCAATATGTTGTGGTTGGTGCCTGATAACGCCATGGTTAGTGTCCAGTGTGCCATGGTTGGTGTCCAGTGAGGCACAGTCAGCATCTGATATGCCACGGTCAGTGTTCAGTTTGCCACAGTTGGCATTTGGATGCCATGGTTAGCATGCAACATAGGCCACAGCACGCAGAAGGACATCTCCTTGGGGTGACTGCAGGGACTGTTTAAAAACTCAGCAAGGTAAATAAGATACAGCCATAGATACTGAGCTGAAGCAAATGTGTTTTCAGTAGAGCCGTGCTGATTTATGGCCCTGGCCCTTAATCTGTACATCTTATTCATGTGGTATGTTTATAAATGTGAAGTGGAACTCAATGGGAGTCAACTGCTGAAAAATGGATGCAGCCATGGCTTACAGCCTTCAGATGGAACTAGCTAAAAATAGTCAGTCTTTCTGGAAGGAGAGCTGTAATGAAGCTCTGCTTACCTCCCATCCTACCAGAAGCACCAGAGTTGCAGACGGAATGGAGTAGGGGTGGGCAGGGGACTGTGGGCAGTCAGTGAGAGCAAGTTCATGTCTGCAAAGCTTCTACATGCTCAGCGTCTATGGCTGGTGGATCTCTAGTGGACTTTGCAACATGAGGACTCAAACAGGGCCACCACCACTGGCATTTGTGATGGGAATGTCCCAAAGCCATGCTTGTGTACGGTGGTTTGCTGGATGCTGTGTATTGTAAGAAGGAGATGTAGTCAAGTATTATTTTTCCCTCTTCCCCAAATGTCTCTAATGCTAAGGCAACCAATAGGTGACACCCACTAATAACTCTACTACCCAAGAACATACTTTTGTGAAAAAACCCAATGCCTACTAAACTATATGCTGCCTTCCATTCCAACAGTTTGTTAAAATCGCATATAGAAGTGACTGCTGAACGATTTTAATTTAGCTTATCATTCCTGTAAATCAGACGCAACCCACCAGTGTGGCTTGATCTAAATAACTGAATAATAACAATTAAAAAACATTGATTTTACATGTTTTTGCTGTTGGCTGCTGAGCACCCACCTCTTAAACTGGGCTTTTTAAGAGTACCTTGGAGTTGTGTGCCAAATCTCAGCATATGATGTACACTGAATTTAACCCCTCTTTCTTTATTAATTTCTGCATGTCCTATTTAAAGAATTTATTGAGAATTTTTTTCTATCAGTGGATTATTCTGAGGTATGTGACATCATTACCAGCATTTCTGGGTGGATCGTGGACTTTTTTGTATTTTTGGTGTTTTTCTTGGTCAGATATGAAACAAAAATAAGTATTTAATCAAAGCAATTTTTTATTCCCAGACTATTGTTAGAGGAAATAAGCCTCGAAAGGATACTTCAATCAACGGCCTTCTAGAAGAGTTTGACAATATCTCAGTGACACGATCCAATTCCCTGCGGAAGGAAAGTCCTCCCACCCACCACCAAGGAAATGCAAACCATGTGCCAAGGCACCAGGAGGAAAATGGTTATATCACGTATTCCCAATACTCCAGCGAGTCAGACACTACAACAGACTATGTTGTGGAAAAGTATCGGGACAAGACTCTCTACGGGGAAGAGTTCGACAGGTACTACAAAGGGAGCTATGCCCCCAAGCAGAATGGGCACATGATGAAGGTGGCTTCTCGGGACATCTATTATTCAGAAGTGACGCCCCTGCAGTCAGACCTCTCCAGGTTTCTCCCAGATTACCACCCTCACCTGGAGGCAAAGCCCAAACCGCTGGAATACGGTGGCCTGAAGCTGGAGTATCAGCGGATCCCCAGCGGATCCTCCCTGGACTATCGAGATCCCTTTCCTTACATCTCATCCAGAGCATCAGTGCAGAGTGAGTGCCCCAAGGAGAGGCTGGAGTACAGTGTCAGTGACTGGGGACATGGCCTGGGCAAGGATGATTATGACAAGAGGCCAAAGTCATCCTACGTGGATCCGGCGAGCCCTCAGCCAGCAATGAGGCAGAGGTCCAGGTCAGGCTCTGGGCTGCAGGAGCCAGCCATGCCCTATGGAGCAAGTGCTTTTAAAGCACATCAGCAAGGACATTCCTACAGCTCCTACACCTATCCCCGCTTGTCCGAAACAACAGCAGGCATTCCCAAGGTAATGTGGCATCCCTGGTGACACTGCTACCTCCCTAAATTGGGAGTGTGAAAAGTTAAGTGCATACAAAAAATTAAGGGCAGGTGATGCTGAAAGTGGATGGTATCGTCCCTGGGAGCTGTGTGGCTGCTACTCAGGAGGTGTTGAAAACCCACCTGCTTTACTCAGATGTTTGAAAATGGATGTCAGGGACCAGTGGGTTGAAGATATTTATTACAAGGCAGGTTTGGAGCTGCCCAGTTTCTGGGGGTTTTACCTGGGGTCTCCAATAACCCTCAAGTTCTTTGGCAGTTAATGTAGTGTTAGGAGGTTGTACGCCTGTGCAGGTGTCAGCTGGAGGTGAGGAGCTGGTCTGGTTTGTTATCAGATGTGTTTGAATTGTTACTGTGCAAGGCTCAAACCTCTGTGTTTTAATATTTATATTACATTTATGCTATACTGACATTACAAGATTTATTAACCCTTTGTGCTAATGTAAGGGTTTACCCCTCTCTCCTTTGTTTTTAAGCACTGAAATTAAACCAAAGCAGCTTCTCTCTCTCCCAAGATGTTTTAGATGTAGTTAAAAAAAAGAAGGGTTAAGGTACAAAAAAGCATTTCAACCATGATATCTACAGGCAGCTCCTTTGCAAAAATCTGCAGCCTGCTCTGCCTTTTTTAAGTCATATGAGGAGTATGACCCATACAAGCTATCCTACCCGAAGTGCAATAGTTTGCTGTAACTGTTTATTCACTTAAGAGAATAATGCTTTTCTTACATGTGTGGTCACATAGCTGATGATGATGGCTTGCTTAAACATGTAATATTCTGCAAGAGGTGTTTTTCTTTCAGTGTAGATTGCATTGAACATTACAGAGTTCCCCTATCAGGGGGTGCCGAGATGATTGGTCATTTTTCCAGGGCTGAAACAGTCTTGGGTTGCTGTGACTTACCGAATGTGCTGAGGTAGGTATCTTGTTAGTTGCTGAGATCCACTCTGCTCTTCAGTAATGATCTGAATCGTGCATTTTTTGCTGAGAACATGATCCTCTCCATCTGCAGGCCCTGAAAACATCCCAGTTTTCTGCAAATCCACAATAGCTCCATGCCTGTGTTTTGTTTGCTCAGGTTTGGACTGATTTGCTGATCCTGGGGTGCAGATTTATAACCACAGTATGGGGAGCGCAATGCATTTTTATTCCACATTGTATTAAAGCACAGGGCTGGGCTTTGAGAGTTGAGGATAAATTGAGGGGGAGTGGAAGAGTTACCAGGTCTCTTTGCATGGCTTTCCTTAGCTGAGGCTGTGGTGGAAGGGATGTGTGTGAGTAGTGAAATGTGGCATTAAATATGGATTCTGGAAGTTGTGAGGAAAGCCTGGAACAGGCTACCTGCCATTTCTTTCATTTCAAACAATTATTTTATCAGAGTTTAAAAAGGAGGAGGACAAATCCATTAATTCATAGACTCTCTTGTACCTACTGCTGTCAGCTTTACAGCATTCAGTAGGACAGGAGACAGAGGTATGTTTTATAGGACTCAAAGCACTCTAGACAGTTTGAAAAATATCCCATTAAAATGCAGTAACAATTTTTTAATTTTTTTTTAAAAAAAGCCTCCACGCAAGATTCATTGTGAGCTGTTCATCTTCTCAAAGCATCAAAAACACTTCTACAGCCTTGGTGTATTGAAACTTGATGATTCACTGTTAAATGCAGCAGTTTCAATTCCCAAACCCATCCCCAGCTCCTGAAAGTGAATAGCAGTTTCTTGTCTTGCATGATTGCTGAGGAGCCTTCTTTTCAAGGAGTTATTAGTAAGATAATGGTTCATCAAATGGATTTACTAAGTGAGAACCAGGTCTCAAAACAGATATTTTACAAATGAGATTGGCTTTTGAAGTATAATTAAAAGGGGAGAAAAAACTAAGCAGTAAAAAAAGTCAGCAGGCACAAATGTATGCCTTTAAAATGTATTTTGTAAAGATGTTAATTTTGGTTTGTAAATATGAAGAGCAGACTTACTTCAGTATCATTTGCCTGCTATAGATGCCAGATAAATCAATTGCCTGCCCTGTGATTTCATCAGTGATTTCAGTGACTTCTGACTGCCGTGCATGGGACCATGGAGGTGTAGGAAAACAGAGGGTCAGATTTGGTTCCCTCCAGTCCACCCCCCCGTTACCTGCCTTCTCTCCTATTCCTCCAGAATAACTGCAGTAGCACTTGCATTGGGTCACATCACTTGCTGTGACAGCCTCTTGACAGAGGTAACATCCCACTTTGTTCAATAGAGTCTTCTCAATAGTGTCACACAACATCAAACCCATCTCACCAAGTCTGCTTATTATATAAAGGTTTTATCCTATTTTTGGATGCTTTTGATACTTCATCTGTTCCTTTCACTCTCCTTTTCATCCCAGGCAGTCCTCATCACTTTTTGCAGCAAATCCTATTATTCCAAAGCTCCTTTCCCTGTCGTTTTTCAGTAGTGGCTCTCCATGACCCCATGAAACTGAAACCTAAGCAAACCCAAATGTGTTTTACCTATGCTGAAAGGTGAGCTGGGCTCACCAGGGGCTTCCCAGTCCCCCAGGAGCGTCTGGGCTGCAGCTGCCAACTTTGCCACATTCCAACTGCAGAGGCTGAAGGGCTGCCCAGCAGCTCACCTGGCCAGGAAGGTACATCCCCCTGACCAGCACACAGGTGCTGCCACCGCCTGTGATACAAACTGAGCATTGCAGTCATCAGAGTTGAAACTGAAATCATAGAATCATCACAGACTGGTTTGAGTTGGAAGGGACCTTAAAGATCATCTAGTTCCAACCCTCCTGCATGGGCAGGGACACCTAGATCAGGACACTCCAAGACCCATCCAGCCTGGCCTTGAACACTTCCAGGGATGTGGCATCCCTTCACAGCCTTCCTCTGGACTTGCTCCAACACCTCCATGTCATTCCTGTGCTGGGGACTCCAGAGTTGGACACAGTACTCCAGCTGAGGTCTCCAGAGAGCAGAGCTTAAATGAGTTTAGACATGGAGTTAGGGCCACCTTTTAACAAGGAGCAGAGCCAGCTGCTGACGTGGCTGCGTGCGGATGCAGGATGCTGGGAGCCAGGAAGCAGAGCCCGGCAGCAGCAGCAGCAGCGGATATCTCCTCTCTCCGCCTCACCCTGATGGATGTCATGTCAGAGCTCTGGCTGCTCCTTTGACCTGATCCTGAATGAGAGCAGGGCTGGTTTATTCTTTCCTTTGTAGTTTTAAATAATTTCCTTTCAGGAGGTAATTGCATTCAGAAGCAGGAATAGAATTATTAGTAGAATAAAGTGGGTTCGATTTTGCCGTGATGGGAAGCACTGCGTCAGGACACAACCTTGGAGGAGACATTGAGCTGATTTACTCCTTTTAGCTCCTGGATTTTTGTAAGAAGTCATGGGATTCAGAACCTGAATGGGTTTGCATTGTACTGAAATGCTAACTTAAAAAGGCTTTTAAAAATCCATAGCAAGCACACCAAACCCCTGAATTTTCATTTTCAGATTTCACTGGGGAATTTGCTTTTGTCAGTGTATCAAGTTTAGGATGTACTTAGAAATATCAGGCACGGGTGAAGCCTCAATTAAATCATTAATGTGGATTTATCCAACTTAAATCTCTGCACAAGGCTTTCCCCATCTCAGTACTTTAAAAAAAAGAAGTGTATTTACAGAGAAAGCAGTAATTTATGTCCCTGCATACACAGATATATAGGACAGGGCTAGATTGAGTTCCCCTCCCTCCACCAAACCATCTGAGCACTTACTTCTTTGTGTTAATTAGTTTGGCAGATGTAATGTCCTTCACAAAATTCATGGTGTCTCTGACCCTCTTCTGTTTTATGGCTACCCCCTGCATAACGGAGGAAGTGAATTTATGGTTTAATCACGAGTACGTTTTGCTTAAACAAAACCACCATCCTCGGATGTGGCTGTGTAACACAGTTTCATGCTCGATGGAGGCTGTCTCAGATGCACGCAGACTCCAGCTTCGCTTTTCCCAGGGAAATCTCAAAGCAGCCCCTCTGGAGAGGCATCCCCTCTTCCCCTGCGAGACCTCACGCCAGATGTAACAATGAGCACATTTCGCTCACGCATGAGGTGGGAAAAGCACTGACATAATATTGCACTCAGAGGCTTTTCTCCCTGTGACTCCAGCTGGAAACTCCTCCTCACTGTGCAGCCGCCTACAGTGATAAATTGATGCTGCGGCAGATTTTTTTTTTTCCTTCTTTTTTTTTTCCCTCTTTTTTTTTTTTTTTTTTGCAGTCTTAGCATAAAACGGTCAAATGATGTTCCACCGCAGAATTCAATTTCACAGTTCAGTTGGGTCCTTGATTACACTGCCAAATTCAGATTAATGTGCATTTAACTAACATGGATCAGGGACTCCTGGCCGGCAGCCAGCAGTAATAGTAGCAACCCTGAGCTGTGTAGAGTTTGCTGCTCTGTCCACCCCTGTGCACCGCCACCAAAATTGATTGATTAAATGAATTCATTGCCATAATTATTTGTAATTGTGCTACATCAGGAGCCTGTGTCAAACCACCCCCCTGCCCCGAGGTGCTCTGTGCGTCGTCAGGAGTCAAATATGTTGTATCGTAAATGTGGAGATGGAGATGCTCTTTTCTGGAGGGGAAAAAAAAAAAGGTATTTTTTATTTGGGTTGGGTTTTTTGTCTTGCCTTTTTTTTTTTTTTAAGTTTGGAAAGAAGCAAATTTACATTTGCGATAGTGAAGGATTTGTTTGCTTTCAGTTCAAGGAGCTTGGAAAAGCCTGGAAAAGAAAAAGAAAGAAAGGAACCTGCAAATGAACAAGGCCTCTCATTGGCATAATTTTATCTGTGATTGTCTCTGATTTCAGATGAGTGGGTTTTGTGACACTGCAGTTAAGTAGCATGTCACCCTGGAAAATAATTTAAGAAAAGGTAAATTGAATTAAGCTCCTCATTATGCTCATATATGCAATCACTCAGACAGCAGCCAGTAGCAGAGCAAGTCAAGAGATGATGGAGATTTCAGGGTACCACCACCTCTGCAAGAAGAGTTTGGGTCGTTTTTTAATCACCGGTGAAAAACATAAGGAGGGATTAAGGACTGAGGGTCAAAACCCAGGAACTGATCTTTGAAAGGAAAGACACTGATTGGAATTTCCCAAAGGGCTGCTGGTTGTGGAAGGGATGAATTCTTGGAGGAAATGGCTCAGAGAGGACAATGGAGGTACAGATCAGGTGTGCTTCTTTGATCATGTATTTCTATTAAACAAAGGTTATTATATCTACAAACAGGTACCTGGGCAGAAAAATGGACCCGAGATGCGCAAAAGATTTCGTGGTCTTTCCTGGCCTCCTTTTAGTGCTGACAAGAGCACAGAACTCAGTGGTCTAAAAATCTCTTTTCAGATGCAGGGCAGCAGCATTGCATTGAGAAGAACAGGTACACGTTGTGCTGGCACTGTGTTGAGGAACTCCAGGGGCAAACAAGCTGGGCCGAGTGGTGGGGGCTGGATGGCCAGCACAAAGTCTGTCTGTTCACCCACATTCACTCCTCTGCTTTTGCATTGCAGGTGGATTATGAACGAGCGCAGCTGGTGGTGAGCCCTCCCCTCTCTGGCTCGGACACATACCCTAGGGGCCCAGTGAAGCTACCTCAAAGTCAGAGCAAAGTCAGCTATTCAAGCAGCAGCTACCACTACCCACTGGTCTATCACAAAGCATCCCACTATCACCAGCCATCTCTCCAGCCCAGCTCTCCCTATATTTCCACCGCCTCCTACCCCAGCTCCCCAAGTATCACATCAGGTGCTTATCCTCCACCTAGCTGGGGATCCTCTTCAGACCAGCAGCCTTCCAGGGTGTCCCACGAACAGTTCAGAGCTGCTCTGCAGCTTGTGGTCAGCCCTGGAGACCCCCGGGAGTACTTGGACAACTTCATCAAGATTGGGGAGGGCTCCACAGGGATTGTCTGCATCGCCACTGAGAAGCACACGGGAAAGCAGGTTGCTGTGAAGAAGATGGATCTCAGGAAACAGCAGAGGAGGGAGCTGCTCTTTAATGAGGTACCATGGAATCTTAGAATCACAGAAGGGTTTGGGTTGGAAGGGACCTGAAAGCCCCTCCCTGCATGGGCAAGGACACCTCCCACTAGAGCAGGTTGCTCTAAGCCCCATCCAACCTGGCCTTGAACACTTCCAGGGATGGGACATCCACAGCTTCCCTGAGCAACCTGTGCTAGTGTCTCACCACTCTCCCAGTAAATAATTTCTTCCTAATGTCTAATATACATCTCCCCTCTTCCATTTTAAAGCCATTGCCCTTGTCCTGTCACTCCATGCCCTTACAAAAAGTCCCTCCCCATCTTTCCTGTAGCCCCTTCAGGTACTGGAAGAACGCTGTAAAGTCTCCCCAGAGCCTTCTCTTCTCCAGGCTGAACAGCCCCAACTCTCTCAGCCTGTTTTCATAGGTACATTGTTTTGGATGGTGTAATGGGTTTTGCAGGCAGTAAGCTCAACAGGAGATGTGGGCCAGATGGCAACCTGAAGAGCCAAAGTAGTGTCTTTCTAAAAGAGCTGATGAGTCCCATGCACATCTATGCTGTATAAATATTGTATAACCAGACCAGTTTCAAATGGCATACGTCTCCTCCTGGCTTTAAACCTGTAACTCTGTAAGTCAGAGTAAACAGCTGTGAAATCTATCGGCTGGTCCATGCCAATAGATTACATAGATTATATAGATAATAAGCACCAGTTTATTAGGTGCACAGATATAGCCCAGCTGCCTTTTTCAGAAGACTGTTTTATTGGATAGTTCATTCTTCTGAGATGGAGGATCCAAACTCACCTGACTATTCAAGAAGCACATGCACCGTGATCTGGCATATCCATGCTTTTTGTTTCCTCCCTCCTTCCTCTCCTAACCACTAGCAGTCCCTTTCTTGATGGTTGCCTAGCAAAGAGCTGATGGTCCCTTTTTCATGAAACCATCTGTGTTAATTCCCACATCTCCTTTCCTGAGTGACTGCAGCCAGTTCAGAGCCCACAATGATGAACAGGGGATGATTTCCCCCTGTACGTAATTTTAGATTTAAGAACACTGGTTCTCATTTGGCATTTTTTCACCCATTTTTTTTTGGTGCTGCCTCTTCCTTCTACAACTCAAAGAATCTTTCCATTTTTTCTTCCCTTAAAGAAGCCAGTGGTGTGTATTCTCTACTCCCTTTTTGAGATCACTCATGAATATGCTGATCAATGCCAAAAACATGGCAGATTCCCAGGGAAACCTCTTGTGAGAACAAACCATTTGCTTTTGTCCTTTGTTTCCTGTATTTTAAGAGCATCTTCCCCAGCACATGACAGACTAGTTTCTTTAGAACCTTAAATATGTCACATTTTAAATTAAAATATTAGTTTTTAAGAAACTTCACACAGTTCTCCTTTGCACAGTCTGTGACTGTACTGGATATTGTGGATTTGTTTTGGCTGTGCTGGAAGACTGCACTGAACTGTGTTGTGGTTGTGCTAACCAAGCATCTCTTGAATGGCAACATCTTGAAGCAGGTCCTGCATGCTGTGCAGGACCAAGCTGCTTCCCTGACACGCTCCAGTCACTCGTGTCATCCCAAAATTTCTTTTCAGCAGTGCTGAAATTCCTCTGTCTGTAATGAAGCCTTCCCTGACTGTTGTTTTCTCTCCTGGTCACCTCTCTGATGTCCCTCAGTAACACATGGTCATAGTCTCCACCTTGGCTGGGCTGTTTCTGTGGTCCCAGTTCTTTACAGCCCCATTCAGCTGTGGGATTTGAGTTTTCTTCGGAATATTCCCTGCTTTTCCTGCATTCTGTGAAAATTTTGTGCAAAGTACCATTTGATATGTGATGAAGAAGACTTTGACGGGTTGATCAATTGGTCAGGTCAAAAAGAAAATAAATCTCTGTTGTGCTGAAAGCAACTGGCAACAAAAAAAAGCAATTACATAAACAACCCTGTTCCTGTAGTCTGAAAAACATCCCAGTTATCCACCACTTATAGCAACCAAAGATTGTTCCTTCTTCTTAATGCGTTTACGATGACTGTTATTTTTATGTAAATAGATTGATTTTGTTTATGGCTTGGCATAAGGATTAGGGTGGGTGTGATTCATAGCAGAACCTTTGCTAATCACTAAAAGTACGGTGAAAGCAAGGTCAGAACAAGTGTCAGATGCAGCTTGTAGCAATTCACGTATTGTCTCTTTCTTCCTCGCAGGTTGTAATCATGAGAGATTACCATCATGAGAATGTGGTTGACATGTACAACAGTTACCTGGTTGGCGATGAGCTCTGGGTTGTGATGGAGTTTCTGGAGGGCGGCGCTTTGACCGACATCGTGACTCACACGAGGTGGGTTCAGGGGCGCTGAGTCCCCACAGCGTGAGCCAGGGAGGACAGAGATGCTGCAGCTTTTCTTCATGGATCCATTCCACCATGCCTCACCCTCTGCTGAGGGAGGCTGGGTACCTCCAGGCTCTATGTACCTATTTTTATAAATCTTTATTACTGTGTATTAGTATAGACAAAGTACATACATACGATATTAAAACACAGACATGCCTGGAATATACCCTCATGGAAGAAATATAGACAAAAATATAAATATGCATGCATGTGTATAGCTAAATATATGTGTGTGTGTATGTGTATAATTTAATATATATATACACGCTTAAAAATATACTGTAGCATGCTCACTTTATGAGCACAAATAAGCCACTGCAGATGAATGCCTGTCAGTACTGGATTTTTTTAAATAAAAGGGAAAAGAAGTATCTGAAAGGTCTTCCTGGTAGATGGGGGTTTGCCAGTGCTTTAAAAGATAATTTAGCAGTGAGATTACTTTTATCCATTAATTCCTCAAATAGTCAAAAAAAAAAAAAATCACTTTTCCCTGTTGGGTGATCCATATTTTGTTTTTGCTGTCGTAACTGCATCAGTTTTAAGAGTACTTGCTGTCCACACTCATAACCCAGTAACTGTTGTTAACTGCAAACCAAGCCAAAGGCAAAATGGGGAAAAGATTTTTGTATCAGAATATTTGTGCTTATGGTTGAGCTTGTTCCCATATTTCAGCATAAACATCACAGTGTATGGAACTGCTCTTTCTTTTCTGAGTAGAGACATTGGATTTTACAGCCCTCTTCACATCTGCTCTTTGCTCATCTTTTCCTGATAAGCAGGATAAAATGAGATAGACAAGAGGAAGTCTTTATTTAATTTCTTCCTCTTGAATGAAAAAAAAAAATCATTTCCCACACCATTGCATTGGGAGTTTATTTAAGAGAGCAAGAAGAAAAGCAAGGAATAGATTAGAACAGTTATCTTCTCTCACCATTTAATGATACTCTTAGATCTTAACAAAAGCAGAGTTGTAACACAAGTATTTTATTTTTTAATATTGCCTTAGCTGATGTGCTGAAATAAATCAAAACATCGCAAGTCGTTTGTTAGCTCCCCAAAACATTAAAAGCTCTGTCTTTTAATGACAGGCATTTAATGGCAAACAGGGGTTCCTGCAACACCACTTCTTAAGGGCTGTCGTCT
Source organism: Chaetura pelagica (assembly GCF_000747805.2). Classification (NCBI taxonomy): domain Eukaryota; kingdom Metazoa; phylum Chordata; class Aves; order Apodiformes; family Apodidae; genus Chaetura; species Chaetura pelagica. Next base: position 3,623,978 of record NW_009952153.1, on the reverse strand, counting down.
ATGTTTTTTTACTCTAAATAGTCTTGCCTAAATCTTCTGGGTTATGTTTTTTTACAGTGCATGGCCTTTCCTCTAATACTTTGCTAAAATACTGCACATGAAATTCAAGCAGAAATCTCCACAGGTGTTTTTCTGCTCACATAATAAAGATGCTGGGGACATCCAGCAATGGGTCAGGATACGTCACCCATCTCAGCCATCTCCGGGATGGACAAATTAGGATTCTTGCTATTTATTTTTCTACTGCAATACCCTGGGTGTTTTCTACATACATCATAAAAGCAGAGGAAAAGCTCTTGAACAGCTACACCCAGGGCCTGATGTTTTGTCTGCACAATTAAGAGTATTTTTCCTCATATTTATTCCAAGTCTGTTTCTATCCCAGTAGTGATTTACCCTCCTTGGCAAGCAGTAAGTTTACTGTAAATAGGCATTTCAGTATTTTCCCAGAGGGAAGCAGGCTCAGTGTAACACGCCACATCACACAGCATACTCTGCTTTTTTAGTGCTGCAGGAAGGCTTATCCAAACCTCATTGTAGAGTTATTCCTCATACCTCATCTCCCATTTTTTCAACAGAAATACGACCAGAGAGTCACTCCACAGAGCTGTTGCCTGAAAGATCTCAGGGCTCACCGTATGCTGGGGTGAAGGGGGACTTGTGCCTCCTTGCTCCCCTTGCCCGCCGACTTCATTAATGCTCAGCTTGTTTTTTTCCACCCTGCTCTTTCAGGATGAACGAGGAGCAGATAGCGACCGTCTGTCTGTCTGTCCTGAGAGCCCTGTCCTACCTGCACAACCAAGGTGTCATCCACCGCGACATCAAAAGTGACTCCATCCTTCTCACGAGCGACGGCAGGGTGAGCACACAAAGTTTCCCCTCTTCTCTTGGGGCAGGCATGAAAATAGGTGTGCACATTTGAAGTGACAGTAACTTAGAAGAAAAAAAAAACGATAATAAGCCAGGCGTATGACACCAAGGGATATAACCTGTGAGTAACTTGTTAGAGAGCTGAATCAGAAGAACACTGGCCTGGGCTGGCTGGTGATTGACATCTGCGTTGCATGCACAGTTTACAGGGGGATGGAAGCTGTCAAAAGGCAGTGGCAGAAGAAACTGTACCATGTGGGTGGTGGTTAGGTGACAGGAGACCTTCTTTTTGCTGCAGCACTCCTACTCTGATGCCTGTCAAAGAAATTTTCTTTTTACTATATTAATTTAGTTATCCCTTAATCAGCAAACTTCTAGGCATTTGCTCTGTTTTCCCAAGCAACATCAATCTATGCGGCTAGAAAATATTTTGCATTACTGCTGAAAACCTTCCCTGATGGTGAGAGTAGCTTTTTTTAAACCGTAGGTACACTTACAAGATGCTCAGTAATACCTGTCCTACACTTCCATTTAATTGGATGGGATGCTTATGACAGTGAATTGGCCTTTCTTTGTGTTGTTAGTGAGTTGGGGGGAGAGGGAGAGAAAATGCTGGACATGACCTGCTCAGTAAAGCAAAGTAATGTTTGCACACAGAATATTACGTCAGCAGTGTTTGGACCCAAAGGAAGTATTATTTCCTTGCAAGGAGAATGGCAGGTTTGGGCAGTGGGATTTCTGGGCATACACAGCAGTAACACATGAGGCACCTAAAGCTCGAGGCACCCAAAGGCTTGGTTGGAGGGAGGCATGTCACTCTTAAGTAGAAGACCCTGATTTCTGCTTGAGTTAGGTACTACTTTGATCTCCTCCGGTAGCCCCCATTGGGATAATTTTAGTAGAAATTAATGCACTCCTGGCCAGTGAGGTCTGTAAGCAGGACTTTAGGGGTTGCTCCACTGGCCTTACACACCTGGTCAAAGCAAGACGTAGCAGGTTGGTCTGGAGCCACACCTCAGTCTTCTCCTCCACAAAGTAAAACTCCTGGCTGCCCAGGCCTGAGATGATTTCCTAAGCAAAGGCTCGACTTTTCAATTTGATTCCCATGTTACCAAGGGAGCAGGATCTTCTTCTCACAGCAGTCATAGCAGCTCCCGTTAATCCTGTCAGGGAAAGAAAATTCCATGTGTGTAGGAGTTTTTTAATCCCTGTTGCTGAAATAGCATCTGATCTACTCTCAGGGTCTGCATACAGTGCCTCATTATACTCATTACTCCAGTACTTACTATCTGCATTGCAGATTTCTTCATGGCTGTGTTGTGCAATTATCTTTTTTTAGAAAATCGTCTTCTTTTATGTACTCGAATGAGCAATAGATATGCAAAATCTCTTATGCTCCTACAAAAGAAGATTGGGCTCTGCTTCCAAAATATGCATTATTTCTTCCATTCTTCAGCCTGTAAACTGGAAAAATAAATTTAGCACAGAAAATTTGGCTATTATTGGCTTTGTTTTAGGAATACCAACAATCATTTCTCAATTCTGTTAAAAATAATACCCTCAGTTTTTAAAAAAGTAGTGTATGTACTGAATCCAAAAGAAAACAAATCAGTGCTGATCATAAAATGCTGCTCTACACAATGCAGGGATTTATAAAACTTGCCACTTCAGTTGTGCTGGGGCTGTTTGGGCTCATTTCATATCCCCAGGCACAAAGTGCATGATTGGATACACAGCTTATGGATGTTGGGCATGTGTCCCTGTTGCACTGTGTGGTGTATAGCTGAAGGTGAAGGGCTTAGCCTAGTGTCCAGGGAAACCCTTACAGTATCTTCCAGGCCTCCAAATAAATAGTTGGGGGGAAAATAAATAAAAACAAAAAAAATCCTAGCCTTGAGGAACAAGCTGCTTCTGGAAGAGGGTGATGCCAGCAACACTCAGACCAGCTTGTTTTGGTTGGAGGCTGGAGGAGTTTTCACCTTGGCGTTGTACAGCAAAGGGGAGGGGAAAGGCAATAATTTTCCATAATTTTTGTTGTTAAAAAAAAAGAAAAAAAGAAACCTGGCATAAAAGTGTGAGCAGGCACATGACGCAGGAAGAGCTGCTCTCCGGAGTGCTTGCGTATCCCATTATTTCTATTTCAGGTCACTGCCACAGCCACTCAAGGACAGTACCATCTTTAATTCCTGAGTTCCCAGCCAAAGGGAGCAGGTCCCTTTATCTCTTACAACCATTTTGGAAGAGTCTTTCCTGCCTCTCCCCAAATTAGCTCCCTTGCTGCATAAAGGAGATTGGTTTTTTTAGTGCTAGTTCACAGTATGAGGTCCTTGTCTTGAAAACTCCTTGGCAGGGGGTATTGCTTTTTGTGATCATGCTGTGTATGGTAAAAGAAAAAGGGGTGAATAACACTTGTTTCATCTGTTTTCTGGCAAACGCACAGATCCTATACTGATATAAAAAATAGGAGTGGTGTGTAGCACTTACAGTATATATCTTATTGAATATATATCTTATTGAATATACATGCATAGACTACAAACATGGGTTCTATATATATGTGATAATGCATTCATTATCCTAACTGTTACTTCAGAATTTTTTGCTTGCCTATTTTTTAAATATTATAAGCAACTTCTTATCACTTCCACATCTTTTGCTGGTGGCAAGGTAATGAGGCATGACAGGCCATCTTAGTAATGAGCACCACTGACACTGTCTCCTGCTTCTTCCTTGGTTTTGATTAGCCGTGTGTTTCCCAGTCTGTATTGCTGTCTCCAACCACACTTCCAAAATAGTACTGCTGTCATATCCCAGGCAAGTGTTGCAGCCCTGTCCCTGTCCTCCCAAGCTGCAGCTGGAGATATGTCTGTCAGAGGAATGTGTGTCTTGGAGGAATCTGCCTGGTTATTCAAGAGGAACTTTTTCTTTTCATCTGCTTTTCAGATAAAATTGTCTGACTTTGGATTCTGTGCCCAAGTGTCCAAGGAGGTCCCCAGGAGGAAGTCTCTGGTTGGGACACCGTACTGGATGGCTCCGGAGGTGATATCCCGCCTGCCCTATGGAACTGAGGTGAGTACAGTGGGGCACAACACCCACCCAGAGCAGCTCCTTTCTCTTGGCCACCCCCCTGCCTGAGCCCTGTCTGAACCCTGAAGCTCTAATGCACTTAGGCAGATATGCTAAACAGCAGCAATTATGTTTGCCCCGGAGTGCTATGTGGTGCCTTGTTCTCAAGTATTTCTCCAAGACAAAGTCATTCAATAACAACTCCATTTAGTGCACTAAGCAATGTGATGCCTTTAGATAGTTTAGCTTGAGGTGCTGCAGTACAAGGAACTGCCATCATTTCCATATCACAGAAGACCCTTTGATGATCTCTAATATCAAGCCTGCAAGCTGGAGCTGCAGTTACAGGTGTCTACACGTGCATATGCCAAACCAGCAGCCAAATCACATGCCTGTGCTGCACAGCCAGGTCACAGCAGTATTGCAGAGACCTGCAGGCAGAGATCCACTCTGTTTTCATCCAGCTAACGCCCAGTATCCCCTGCCTCCAGGGAGGAGTGCCAGCAAAGGCACAGGTGTGTAGGGTCCCAAACACAGGAGCCAGCTGTGTGACTTGCCACCCTCTGTTGTGGCATTCATCTCCACATCAGCTTATTCCTTGCAGTCATTGCTATCATTAGTTGAGAGACAGGGGCGGGGAGGGGGAAGAGCCTACCTATGGGAGCTATTTTAAGCACTTCCAAATGGTCTCAGAAAGGCAATTCCGACGTTTTATTGGAGCCCTTCAGATGAGCCCAGAAAGGTGGGGACCTGGCAGCTCTGCAGTGCCGTACCCCGTCCGTTAGGAAACTCTGAGTCATGGCACTTCTGCAGTGCCAGCCTGGGAAGAGCAATCCTCAGTCCTGTGCTCAGCCGTGACAGTGACTCACCCCTCCCAGCAAGGGACATGGCTGTGTTTGCTCCTCTGCCTGGTAAGGGGAGGCATCTTCTGCTTGATAGGGCCTGTAGGAACAGCTGCAGAGAGAAAAACCAACCAGAAGAATACATATAGATATATTTACACAATGATACACATATGCACACACACGGGGGGGGGGAATTATCTGAGACCTGAGATGAGTGATGCTGTAACGTCACATTGCTCAGCAGAGATTGATCTGGGAGAGAACACACCCCAGAGTGAGAGCACCCTGTGGGAACTGCCATTCACCCAGGATGCCTAGCATTGTAGAAGACATTTCAGGGATAATAACGTCAGCTATTATTAGTCTATTAATTACACTGAAGGGATTATAAAGTGGCTGAAGTTACAGCTGCATTAGGTTTCCTCTCTAGAAAGGAGAAAAAAAAAAAAGTTTAAGCTGAAGGATAGTGTTGGTAAAAGAACAAAATCAGTATGAAAAGACCTTGGTGGTATTTGGGCTGGCAAATGACAGGAATTACAGTTATCAGAGGATGGGATTCTGGAGCAGCTCTGCAGCAGGCCTGGCCCAAAAAAAAAAATTTTTTTAATCTGGAGCTGAATCACTTCCTGAAGGGATTATAGACTGTGTTTTATGTACCGTGGTCCCTGTGCTAACTGGAAACGGGCCCAGGTTTAGTCAGAGCTTGTGTTTTCTCTGGGGTCTCAGACAGAGTTCCTGTAGTCTTTAGGACTCAGGGCAAGAGCATAACTGAGTTCACAGCAGCTCAACTGTGAACTGCTCTCTACTAGCTGCACCTTCCTGCAGTGTTGCAGACCCCACTGAGGGAAACAATATTCAGTAGGTGCAAATCAGTGCCTGAAGTGCAGTGCAGGAGAGTGCAGCCAGCTTCCCAAATGATCCTGCCTTAGCACTGCTTCCAGTGGACATCAGGTTTGTAAGCTATTTCTGATCTGGTTTTTTTCAATGCGCTTGCTGCTCAGGAGGAAAAATTCCTGTGAGCTGGTTAAAAAAAGAAAGATGTTTGGTGATGGCTCACCAGAATGGTGGGTCAGCCTGGCTGCAGACAGCGGGTACAAGAGCGGGAGCCAACTCAGAGGTGTGCGTGAGCCTGTTACCCCTTCTCTGCACTGCCTTGCAGGATTTACTGCCCAGCTCTGTGTGTGTTGCAGGTGGACATCTGGTCCCTGGGCATCATGGTGATCGAGATGATAGATGGAGAACCTCCCTACTTCAATGAGCCACCACTGCAGGCCATGCGCCGCATCCGGGACAACTTACCACCCCGGGTGAAGGACATGCACAAGGTCAGACCTCCCATAGGTGATAACTGAAGACTTCCCTTAAGTCCTGCATGTATAAACATTTAACAAGACCATAGCCACACACTTCAATGCTCGAAGGATAAATTGCCTCTTTAAGGTACCACCTGGAGCAGTGGGTCCTGCACAGGACTCATGGAGAGGATGTGAGGCCAAAGCCATCAGCAGCCCATGGACATTTTGTGCCCGGCTTTGGTTTTGCTTTTGCAGCAAGTGCCAGTGAAGGGTGCTGGACAGAGCCTTGTGCTCCCTGAGCTTCCCACCCCACCCCTGTGCAAGGTGGCACATCAGCCCTGCTGCAGGTAGGCTGATGCATGCATGCCCAGTACCAAGACCTTTGCGTACCTCCCATTTTGGGTGTGCTGCTAGAGGTCGGACCTGAGCCCCCAGAGTGGGGTGGTGCTTTTCTCACCCACCACACACAAAGCTCTGCAGTGTGTGCAGTTCTGCACCCCACTGATACCCAAATCTGCCCAACATTAACAGCACATAGATGCAGGGCCCCTCAGCTCAGTGCATCTATTTCCCTAGGGAAGCTCATTGTGTCTCTTGTCTTCCCAAGAAAAGCAGTGTTTGCCCACCCCTAACACCTGTGTGATCTTGCAGGTCTCCTCAGTCCTCCGGGGCTTCTTGGACGCGATGCTGGTGCGGGAGCCCTCGCAGAGAGCCACAGCCCAGGAACTGTTGAGACACCCCTTTCTCAAACTGGCTGGCCCCCCGTCCTGCATTGTGCCCCTCATGAGGCAGCACAGGCATCGCTGAAGCTGGCAACCCTTCCGGGGGTCGTGGAGAGCCTGGATAAGAGCCACACGGGAATTCCGGCAGTTGCGTGGGAACCGCAGGCAGGGGTGAGGGAAACCTGGCAGAGGAACACCAGCCCTGCAGTAACGGGGTGTGCAAGAACCCGAGGAGGTGCTCTCTGGGGCTGTGAGGGACCAGGAAGCCACCCTGGCCCCCAGCCAGGTGGCCACTCCACCATGGACCGTCGCTCCCCAGTACTGGTATCTCCTCAGCCATCTTGGCAGAAGGCACCAAGTGCAAACAAGGTTGGGAAGGTAATTAGTAGAGGATAGCACAAGCAGAGTGAAACACCAGAGTTTTATTGCAGCCTCCGGCACTTCTATTTGAGAAGAACTTTTTTTCTGACAAAAAAAATAAAATAAAAAAATAAAAAGCACTTTTTCTCTCAGACACAGCAGCGCAATGTATTTTGCAACGACTTTGTAATTTTGTGTACAGTACATTTTGATAATTTGCAGTACTTTGTCACGTAACTGTTGTGTTAGTTGAAGTATTAAGTGTAACTTAGCAAGAATTTGAGAAGATAAAAGTTTTCCTACTTTTTTAACCCTTTTGAAAACAGGGAAAAGAAAAAAAAATAATAAAACACACAAAAAACCCACAAAAAACACACACATACATCATCCAACCACCTTTGGGAAGGTAGAAGGTTTTGCAGATTTTTGCATCAGGGTGAGGAGAGCATTCATCCTGGCAGCCTGAAGAGCCAACTGCCCCTTTGGGTGCTCTCCCTCCCTGCTTCTCTCAGGGGGAGCTAAGGCACCTGGCCTACCTTTACTGGACGGTCATCTTCTCACACTAGGGCCATCCCTTCATCATCTGCCACCACGAGGCCAGTTTTGTTATCACAAAAATCTGTTGCTCCTGTGGTGCTCTGGAGGTGGCCAGAAGGGGCAGGAGTCCCTCCTCTGGGCATCCTCCAGAGCGCAGCCAGACCCTTGTGATGCGTTACCAGATGTTTGCCATATAGAAGTTGTGCTGCTGTCTAGACCTTTTTGAATGTTGATGCAACCAGTTGACTACTACAGTACAATTTTGTGTTATTTGTTGGATGACTTTGCATGTTAACTGTAGGCCTAAATAGATTTGCCTTTAAAATTTTTAGAAGTGCTTCATAATTCTTTCAATGATAAATGACTTATTTATTAATGATTAGTTCTTTTTAATTATGTATAATACAAAAGCCATGTTTTTCAAGGGTTTGTTTGGGGTTTTTTTCTTACTGACCTCATTTTATGGTATCATTACAGAACACAAAGCCAATTTTTGAAAACACAGTTTCTTTCTTATTAGGGAATTTCATAGTGAATAAATTGTTATTTATTGTAGTAAAGTATAACCAAACATCTAAACCTGGCAGGAGCTGTTTCTTAAAAGTCTTCCTCCGGGATTAAGAGTTGCCAAAAGTAAAGAAGCTCCTTGAATACTGCCCTTAAAAAGTTAAAGAATATTTGAAGGGAGAGAAACATTTTTAAAAAAGAAACAAAACCAAAAACAACATAAAAAAATAGTAAAAGGAGCTAAACATGAACTTGAACATTGAATAAACGTTCTTACAGATGCGTGTCTTATGCCCCGTTGCTCTCTCTCCTTAACCCTGTTTGCACATTTGAAGAAGACACTCAAGACAATGTGTTTGGCTTAGGCCACCCCACCGCAGAGACACTCCAGGACCCACCTGCAGACACCCATGGCATGCCAAGGTGGTTCTCTTTTGTAGTCTTGACAACTCAGGAAAACAGGCTGCACCAGGGAAGGCAACAACATACAGGCAAACCTGTACTACTGCTACTAGCCACAAAAGTCAATGTTTGTTAACCATCTTTGAATTTAAAAAAAAAGGGGTTGGGGGGGGGGGTTTCTTCAACATTCAGCACATTTTAGGCTGTACGAGTGAAGAATTTTCTGCAACTTTCTTATCATTAGATACTTTAACAGTATTCATCAAGTTTACTGAAAGTTTTGTCGTTTTTCAAAAGTGGTTGTTTTGGTTTTTTTGTCAACACCAACTACTGGTGAGACAAATGCACATGCAAGTTAAATAAATTAATTGATAAACACTTTCATTTCCAGTGTGCTTTTTTTCCCCCATACCTTGTGTTTCTGTTGCCTAAATTTCACTCAGTCACTGGACCAACCAGATAAGAAGGAAAAAAAAATAAGTAAGAGGGTCCTGAACTAGATATATGTGAGATGTACAAACACACACACAAATATATAGTGATTTATAGAGCTGCCCCCCACCCCCCCATAACTTTAAAGTGACAGTGGCTGTGTCTGTGTTGAAAGCAGCTGCTTAGCCCAAGGCCCTTGGTTCTCATTGGAGGCACATCCTGACTCCTGCATGAGGAGCTGCTGGGAAAGCCCACCCTTAGTGAAGGTCACTGGGGTTGAGCTTGAGTTCCATGAGGACTCAGAGTTAGGAAAGTCACTGGATCAAAAATGAAACCTGTACCCACCAGCCACAGTCTGACAGGTCAGTGGCAGAAAAAAAAAAAATAAATAATCAGTCTGTAGGGGGTTTTAATGATATTTATTAGTTTAAGATACTTGAAGAGTAAAATAGTGCTGTCTGGCTATAACTTTCCAAATAAAAAAGATAGGAATAAAATAAAAAAAAAAGAACAGCTCAGTGTCAATTTTTTTTTTGTTGCTGATTGATGGCACAATCACTACATAAACACCTATGATGTATTACAGGACACGAGTAAGGATTCTTGAGATTCTTACTGTGCCTCTACCCAAAACAAGGGGGAGGAGGGAATTTCACCATAGTCCCAAGCATATCAGACTTAACAAAGACCAGCAGGTTAGAAAAGGCAAATGAACCTCCCTATGGCTGAAATAATAAACTACAATAAAATCCATCTTTAATTTGCCATAAGGAGCAAAATGCCAAGGGTTGGCAATGGCTTGTGCACTCGGTTTGTAGCGCAACAGGGTGTGGCAAAACAACACAGCCTGTGAGCTGAATACACTATGTCACACACAAAAAACCCAACACCAAACAAACCCAAAATGGGTGGAGGGAGGGGTAAATAATAGTTCAAACCTGGCTCATCAGCCTATGCAAAAACCTAGATGAGGAAGCCATACTGTGTTTCCCCCTGGGACCTTCCCACCCTCCCCGAGAGAGGCCAGTCCTGCTCAGACCCAGAGCACTGGTTTGTCACACACCAGCCTCCCCCTTCTTGCACAAAAAGAAGCTTTCCCAGGGCAGGACTCACCAGTCGGTTTGTCAGGCTGGCACAAATGATGCAGAGGATTATAGGAGAAATATTCATGTCGCCTCAAGATACCATGATTTAACCATTCTGAGAGATCTCCTCCCCACTCCCTCCAGTCACATACCCATGCACAAACACAAACACACAACTCCTCCACACACAGAATAATTTCATGGCTCAGCATGAGTCAGCAATGAAGAAACACCCAGGCATCCCGTTGTAGTCACTCACAGAGTACAGGTAATTTTCAGAAGCTCTTAGCACACCCATACAGCTCCACAAAGTAAGTACTCCAGAGAGCCCATATTTCTTCAGACATTTCTACCTTCCTTTCTTTGTCCCATAAATATATATTTTTTTTTGTCCTCAGACATCCTTAGTTTGTGGCTCATGACCATGCTCCCATACCTACTGAAGCTGTTCCTCCCACACTCTGCACTAGCATCTGTCAGCTAAAATGAAGCTACAATAGTATTTGCTCTCCTGAGCATCTTCAGGTCTTACAAATTGGGTTTTCTATTACTTCTGGTTGCTGACGTCAAGTAAATGTTTCAAAATGCATTTGCCATCACTCTAAATAAATACATTCTTAACTTGCTTGTTTTTGGCTATTTCAAGCACAGCACTTCAAATGGACCCAAAGCCAGGCACAAAAGCAAGGACTAACCATAGCCTGTTACCTTGGGCTACCCAGTTGCCTGAGCTATGTTCATCACCCACTCTCCAAATTCATTCCTTAGGTAACCTCGGTAGGATCTTCCCAGGTCCCATCTCCAGCAATCCAATGGCTCTCAAGCCCTTATCCTGGTCCCTGCAGTGTCCATGCTGCAGAAGCCATCTCCTCCATCACCATCACCTTGTGGACTGCACACTCTTGCCCATGTTGGGTGTCTTACAAAAAAAAATTGGCTCTCTAGTTGTTTGGGGGTTTTTAGATACCAGATGCTGGGAGCATCCATTCACCCAGAAGACATCTCCAGCTGCTGACCAGCTGAGGATGACCTCCATGTATGGCCAGTTACTCCAATGTATTCAGTCAAAAAATAAATTATTTTCTATCATAATTTATAAAACCAAGAAATCAATTGCTGTATTCATGCAACCTGATAGCTTACAGACACTTTGAACCTGACAGTGATGCTGAGCACTAGCTAAGGGAAACCTCTATCACCTGACATGAAAAGCAGCAAAATTCTTAAAGGCACAGGGCTGAAAAAGCTGCATCAACTTTTAAGGGTTGTCCTCTCATCAGGTGGCTAATGCCACCACTTTGATGCACAGGCCAATGCTCAAGCAGTGTAATCAGTCAAGGATGGTTTCCTATGAGTGGGGAAGACAGCATTTTCCTAGGGCTGCTCTGCTATGACTGCCCATGTAGGGCCACTGCAGGTTGAAGCAATACTAGTTTGCAAAGTCAACCATAAATTAACATTTTTTTTCCATCTCAAATATGTGTAGATGTTGAAGAGAGTCTCCCTGTTACACCAGGAGGGTCTTGCTCACTTTCTGAAAATGGGGAAGCAACTTCATAACTTTAGGGGCTAAAACCTGTCAGCAGGTTTATTTGAACAAGACAACAAAATCTAGCTGCTCTAAAAACCAACTTGGAGATATGTTCAGCCAGTAGCTCCATCCACCAGCTGCTAATAGTATAGTCATCCCCCTTCACTGGATTAAAAATTTTGGAGAAATCAGAAATCAAACTCACAAAAATGCTGTGATGTGGATTTCCTTATCCCTGTAAAGCTCCTTCTAAAGGCAAGTGGAAAGGAAGAAGTTTTTTAGGCCATTTGAAATTTTGGTTTCTAGTCACCAAGCCCTTCTCTTTCCCCACTTTTCATAGAAAACATCCTAACTCTTTTGTATCTCTACACTCAACCAGCAGAAATCACTCCTACTGACACTGAAGACCTGCAGCTCCTTGGGAGGAAACCAGCTGGGTGGGGAGCTGCCTCTTATTGCCTGGCATTTCTCCAGTTTGGTGCAATTCCCATCCCCATTCTGCCACCATGTCCTGCCCCACTGTTGCTCACCAACATAACCCTGCCAACCCAACAGCTCATTCCTGCAGCCCCCGTGCTGAAATGTGCTCAGGGAGACAACAAATGACAATGGAGGGGCTCCTCTGACGTCTGTGGTGCAGCTGTTACCTTCCTTTTTTTTTTCCCCCTCTATTTTTGGATGTCAAATACAGGAGCAGATGCTCCAGGCTGATGGAGGGAGCTGGCTGGGAGAGTCTTCCTGACTGGAGGGCAGACAAAGAGCAAGGCAGGACAAAGCTGATAACTACAGCCCCTTTCCATTAAGGAGGAGCCTTTAATCCTTTTACTCACCCTCCTGCTACCTATGGCTTTTTCTGTCTACCTCTAAAAGAATTATTTTATTATTTTTTTTAAATAATAATCCATTCATTGTAGACAGTGGCCCTTTGTCAGCCTAAAGCTCACCCAAAACTCTTTCACTGGTGTTTTAAAAGAAAAGGGCAAAGTTACAAGCATCATTAGCACTGTAATTTTGCTCCTTACATCAAAATGAGAAAATAAAAAGGTGAGCATAACATAGAAATGAGTCCAGGAATAAGACAGAACTAAAGGAAGGCTCTTGCTACATCTCCCTTTGGTTTTGCTTTCAACAAAAAAGCACCTCATAAGTTTTAGAGGAGGCTGAAGCATTAAAAAGCAGTTACATTCCTCTTCTTGCACTCCTCAACATTGAAATTAGTATTTTCCTTGGCCTCTTAGTTTTAAACTGAAGGGGGACAGTTTGTATGAGTTCTTATTTGGATCAAATCAGTTCTAGAACAGCAAAGGCTTTTCCATACCCTAAGCTAACACAAGGTCTAGACTAACTCTTGCTGCAGTAATAACAAAGCCAAGGGAAGCCAAAAGTTTCAGTGCAAACCAGATGGGATCAGTGTGAAGCTCCCCACTGCCCACAATACAGTAAGACAGAAACAACCAAGAGATTAGAAAAATATTAGAAATAAGAAAAAAAAACAAAACACAGAATACTGAGCCACAACCATGTCTTCACCAAACCACCTGCAACAAAATACTGCTAGAATTCCTACCTTTGACATCCATATTTTTGCACTGAGTCCATTAGATATCACGGGGTTAGTAGAAAACACTATATAATTTAAAAATAAGAAGGCAAATAATGTATTATATATGTACATGTTTTAATTCATTTTAAAAATGGTCTACATTTAAGGAGAGATTTCAAGAATTTCCTTATATTTTTGTTCTGTTACATTAGATTACACCTGAATAATCTGCATAGTAACCTTAACATTTCTGTTTTCTTTTTGTTTGCTTGTTTCATTGTGAAAATACCAGTTGCAGGCAGCAATGTAACATCTCAACGACAATCACAATACGTGCAGGATGTCCAGCCAGAAGCATTTCTCAGTTGACTTGCAGTAGCATGGCACTTAATAATTTATGTATCAATACTTTTTGAATTCAGATGTGGCTCAAGAAGCAAAAACAAACTTTTCTTGCTCAGCCTCAAGTGTGGGATCACCTCAGCTGGCTGTGATCTGCTGCACTGAAGTTACTCCAGTTTATACCAGCTTGAAGTAATGGCCTTTACATATTTATTTCAAAACACACCTGTACTGCCTTCATGCTTGCCTTAACATGAGTGCAACCCTCAGGAACATGGTCGTAGCCCCTTCATTAGAGGATCTTAATGTGTGCTGGCTCTGTGCCCACAGCCCTGCCCCTGCACAGATGGGAACAGAAAGGGCTGAATGCTGCCCAGAGCAGGGCACTGAGGAGGGAGGAGTCTCTTAGAGAGAGAAAAAAGGGGAAAGAAAAAAAAAAAAAAAAAAAAAAAAAAAAAGGAAAAAAGCTGGGTTTGCCCCCGGTGTTAAACTTTGAAATGTGAAGCATTTCTGTTCCCAAATGATCGGCCCAGCCTCTTAAGAAGGTATTCATACCACCTACTGCCACAGACAGACTCCTAAAATCAGATGCTCTGAGTCTCCTTGCAGAGACAGTCTTTAATATTATAATATTATCTGCACCCACTATATTAAAGCCCATCCTTAATGTGTGCACCCCCAGGACATACCCAGGATTAGGTGTTGTGAATACCCTCTCTCTCCTTCCCCATAATCTTTCCTCACTCTTAAAATAAAAGTGCTTTTGCTTTTTCTACCTGATAAATATGTGGGCTGCTCGATCCTGTCTCCTATCCCATGTGTTTGTACTGAGATCTGTCCCGAGGAATTTGCACTTGGTTGGCTGTCAGCTTGTGGTGGATATGGTAAACGCAGAGGGTTATCACAATAACCAACCCCAAGATCAGGCCCAAAATCAGAGGCAGGGTTTCTTCTAATTGCTCCCTCTGGTCCACTGGGCACTTGTGTTCTGCAGGGAAGGAAAGAAAAGGAAAGAGAGAAATAAATGAGACATTGCAAAGTAGCAAACCACCTTCCCCAGAGTCATCACTCCACACTGGGGGTCCCTGTGCAGCAAAAAACCAGCTACAGCAGCAAGAAGAGACAGGAACCACCACTGGAGTCCCAGAGCAAAAATCACTTGCTTTGGAGGAAAGTGAAGTGTCACAACACAAGGTCTGGAAGGAGAGGTAACATCTATCAAAACAGCTGACATGGGGAAGAAACACTTTAATGCTGATAAACTCCTCTACAGGTCTCTGTTACACCACTACAGCAATAGTCTTGCTGGGAACAGCACAGCAAAAGTACAAGTTTCCTGACTGTGGCTGAAGATCTGGTTTGTTTACTCAGTTATGGAGTCTATAAATACGGTATCATGAGACCTCAACATCACTAAGTCCTTATTCCTGCACCAGACTTACCCTGCTCATTAAAAGGCCTCCCCCCTCTATCTGCAGGCTCACAGCAATCTAACAGGATCAATCCTAGCAATACATCAGCTCCCCATGGGGAGTTTACCTGTACTGACAGAACACAAGTGTGTTTGTGGTCAAACAGCATCCTAGCACCCCACATTTTTGTCAAATATGAGCAGAAGCAACTTGAGCCTTCCCGGTGATTTTCTCTCTGGCCTGCAAGTCCACATCATAGTCTAACAAACTGCTAGAAATTAATAATAATCTCGGCTACAGTGGGAAAACACTTATATTCAGCTTTCAAAGGCACAGCCACCAAGGTTAGGAAACAATTTATGCTGGCAATCCTAGGTCAGATCCCTTACACTTCCAGTCTACTGCAGGCCTGAATGACGGATCACAATGGACTTTTTCCCCCATGGGACTCTTGCTTATCCATGCCGATGGATGGGCAGAGCCAACGCTGCTGAGATGGGGCTGCCAGACCAAAAAGAAGAAAAATGTTAACTCTCCAAAGGAAAAAAAAAAAAAAAAGGATAGGAGAGACAGTGCTCTGTGATGTGATGAAAACAGTAAAACCAGCTATTACTTAAAAAAGCCCCACTGCTGCATGTTAGATGAGCAGATACAAAGGGTCCCACTAATTTTTCCCACCGCTAAAGACCATCCAGACGGGTTCCCCAGGCAGCCGATTGCAAGACTCAGGTCTGTGATAACCAGGAACAGCAAAAGCTCTGCAAATCTAACTGCATTTGGCAAAGAGCAGGAAAAACCCCAAGACCCCCCAGGCCCAGGCAGGAGGTGACAGCAGTGACAGCAGTGCCAGCACCTCCAGGAGCTCCGTGGCCTCCCGGTGTGGAGCCCTCCTCCCCGCACCGGGCTCCCAGTGATGCCATCGGGAAACATTCTGAGCTGTAAATTAGGTAAAACAAAAAAAAAAAATAAATGCAGTCTAACACACACACATACACACAAAAATGTCCTTTCCTGTTCCAGTTGCTCACTGTTTCACCAGAGGAGTGATTAATCACCAGGACTGTGTTCCAGGCGATTCAGCAATTGCTGCAATGCAGGGGTTTGGTTTGTTTGTATTAAGGAGAACGGGAAAAAAATTCTGATTATTATTTAGCTCCCAAAACTGGGTTCCTAGAACTTTATTCAGTTCTTCCTGGTTTAGTATGCTAAGGCCTGACCAGACTTGCCAAGGCAGAGATGGAGCAGCAGGCTGGCATCCCCAGACCTGACTGTGGAGATGATGGGGTGAACGTGGGGGTCTTCAGGCACTAAAGAAGGAAAAGCCAAGAACACCAGTGCTGTGATGCAGAGGACTAACCCAATTCTAACACATCTCCTTGTAATATTCAAATGCCCATATTTGCCAAAGAAAACTGGCTGCAGAGCACAGAATGTGCCAAGAGGACATGGCCAAAGCTCTAGCACCCATGGAAAGCCATGGCTGTATTTTAAGTGTCTGAGTCACAACTCGAAAAGGTGTCAATTCATGAAAACAGCCAAGGAAGATAGGTCTTTATCCTCACACTTTGTAAAGAGGATTAAAAAGGGGAAAAAAAAAAAAAAAGAAAACCCTCCAGCAAAGCTCACAGCCTCCAGCAGCAGATCCACAAACCATGCTGCTCTCCCCTGCCACACTTCCCGGGGCAGAGAGCACTCTGCAGCCTTACAGACAGCCATCTCCTGGCTTACCAACACCTTCTACCCACTAGACACATCCATGTTCTCTTTCTGGAATAGACAGCCAAAGTTTGGGCTCTTTAGAGAGCACAGGGAGAACAGGAATAGGGCTGGGGGTACCCAGCACAGAGGCACGGGAAAGTGCTAAGCACAAACACACTTGCAGCAGAACTAAAGGGGGAGAACTAGGGGATGAACTTTGTATGTGAATATGTTAAAAACATTACTTTACAACAAGTACAAGTATTTGCACATTTATAACAGTGTACTTCAACATTCAAATGGAATTTTCCACCCAAGACCTCAAAGCACTCCATAGGTGTGGAGGTCCACAGCCCCGTGGGGAAGCAGGTAACAAGTACCATTCCTGGTCTGTCAGCCAAAGGAATACAAAAAGGGAGCAAGAGGGGAGAAGGGTTTGCGTCAAGTCCAAGGCAGGCACAAACCGAGACACTCAACCCTATCAAGCACAGGTGAGCTGCTTGATACATGGACACAACAACCGTCACATAGAGAGACCTACTCTGTATTTCAAACAGATGCCTTCTGCAGGACAGCAGCCCTTCCCATCAGATTTTTCCCAGGTATTTTGCTTCAGCACACAGGGATCTCAGTATTTGAACAGGTGGTTGGGTTCTACCCTCAGTCCAGGAAAGGAAAAAGGTCCCTGGCAAGTTTTAGCTATGGGAAAAGTTCAGGTGACAGCGGTAGTTGTTCTGCATCCCGCTCCCCGCGGTGTTATCCCTGTGCCGGAGTGGGACCGAGAGCGGCTTGTGCAGCCCCACAGACCCGGCCCGTCGAACAAAGCCGGTGGGCGGACACAAAGGAGGCATTTCAGCACCTTCCTCATTGTTCCTTTGTGCGGAGCCGCCTCCGGCACCCCGGCTCACGTACCGCCACGGTTTCTATGGTGAGTGCTCCTCCAGTTTCAGCACTAGGCTGTGAAACCACCCGACAGGCCCTTTTTTCTTGTCTCAGCATCCTGCTGCACAAACAAACAGCAGCACGGCAGGAAAACCGGCCCCTGCCCGCAGTCACCACCAAGCCTGAGGAATGCTGCAGGGACTGGTGGAAGGGATGGGCAAACAGCCCGGTTGGGTCCGACGTTATAGGATGGACTTTTTTGAGATGGGTGTTGATAAGTGATCAGGTTAAAACATAACAACGAAAAGACAGACTGGGTGCTTCTTTAAAATGCAGTCCCAGACCTTGCAGAGAGGAGCTACTTGGTGCCAGGGACCCTTCAGAAAATATGGCCCTTGCTTGGGGTGGCTCAAAGGGAGATGACCCCCCCCAGGATCCCAGCCTCTCATTCTTGACCTTTTTATTAGTATTTTCCTTTATTTTGATCATCATTATAATCATTAAAAAGCTGAGAATTTCTGTGGGATTCTCTTGCCAATGTTAATGTTCCCCTCACACCCTCTTGATCTGGCTCTTTTTTAACTGGTCTTTTAAGCTGAAAACTGTACACACATTTTCCCTAGCAAATAATAAATAAGTAAATTAAAATCCCAAGCTCTGAATGGAGAAAAAAAACCAAAAAAGGTAAATACATTTCTGAACGGTTATACATATGTAGGTATTTGTAAGAGTTGAAAGCAGTGTCCTAAAAAAATAATCCAATCATTCCCTACAAGCTTTTTAATCTATTCCAGACAGCACAGTGTCAGGACTAATGACAAAACCTTTCCCCCCATTTCTTTGTGGTAAGAGAGCCCTGACCCTCCTGCATCTCGACAGCTCTTCTGCTCCAGCAGGTCTCCTTCTCCATTCTAAAATATTCTAAAATGTTCTGTAGCTTGTTCATAATTAATAGGAATTTTACCTAATGGGAAATTAATGAACCAAAAAGGAGAGGGCTAATTACTGTAATTTAAGATTGGCAGTGATTCTGGGGCCCCACAAAGGACCATGTTTTGCCATGCGTGTGCTGAGGACACGCCAGTCTGCAGGGCTGGTGGGGACGCGCCGCTGGGAGAAGCGGCAGAGCCTCATGTGAAGCTTAATTGATAAATGAGCTCCCAGGCATTTCCAACCATCCTCTCCAGGTGCTCTTTGCTATTTAACTGCCAGTGGAATTCAACAAAAGGAAGCGTCATTGACTAAGGAGAGCAACAACTGAAAACCGAAAAGCTTGACAAAGAGAGAACCAGTTATTTCCTCAGGAGGAGGAATTCCCCACAGGTGTTTATTGCTAAACCAGCCCAGGTCTCTCTGTGTCCTGGAGAAAAACACACCTGAACTACAATAAAGGAAAACAAAACAAAACCAATTTACCACCTGATAACAAAGAGCTTTTTTTTTAAAAAAAAAAAAATAAAGGCAAGTAGCCCCTTTTAACTGTGAGCTCTCAAACTTGACAAGTTTGATATCACAGAGACAAGGCAGCTAAAACCGAGTCCAGACTTACATATTTTAAATATGCTTTTCTCAGCCTGCAGGGTCTGCCCAGCCAAACCCTGAACGCAGGAAGCCTGGATCCACAGAAGGAGGGAGAGGATGAAGACGTGCCAACAAAAAACAATAGGAAACTATTAAATCCTACCCTTTTCTCCCTGTAACCTATGCAAAATATGGTATTACTTTGACAGAGAAAAAAAAAAAAAGACAAAGTCTACTCCATACTACACTGGCCCTGCCATGAGTAATTTAGTCATGCAGAGCCAGCATACATAATAGCACGTATTTACTACAACTGTTAGAGGAATGTGAGTCACGACCGTAAGTGCTCGGCTCTGTAGTCAGTGCTGGTTTTTTATTGTGCTCTAAAATACTTCCCACATGCAAAATACTAAAGCCCCACGTTTTTAATGCTAGGCTTGAAAATGACACCACCATTTCCCAGGTTGTTCTTGAAAAGGTTCGGCTACTACAGATTTTACTTGTGTCTTGTTAGAATAATGGAGTTAAATCATTTGCCAAGATGGCACTGTAAAAAGGGGGAATGAGCCCTAATTCAGGTGAGCATGTTTACACTCCATCATTCAACCTGATGGAAAAGGCAGGGGGAAACCAAGAAGGAGCACTACAGGGGTCCTCAGGTTAAAAAAAGGCAAAATCTGGAGGAATTCTTCCCCACAGAGTATTGCTGCCGACTTCAGTACAACCCTTTGATATGAACATAGTTAACTCACATTTACTTTTATCTACAATTAACAATAAGGAAACCTGTGAAGAGGAACAGCATCCCGTGTTTGGTGCAAAAGGTGCTTGACTGAAGTCTTTGTTGTGCCTCCTTCACTCTTGCAGTGAACATTCCTCAAATTCAAGCCAGCAAGGTGCATTGCAAGTATTTCCTTCCACCACAGCTGCCAGCTTTCCTCAACGTGCAGTGGCCCTAAAAAGTTCCTGGAGCGCTACCAACGCACCTTCTGTGCTGCGAAGGAGACCCCCAAGCCTCGCTGGGCTTCCCAGGGACCAGGAAATTCTGGAGCTTGCTGGCAACCTAGCTAGGTAAGTCCTTACACAAGCCAATCTACATGCAACAATAGGCCATGTTTTGACCAAACAGCAGCTGGGCTGAATTTGTACAGGCTTTTGGGGGGGGCCATGGAGGCAGGGAACAGGTTGCAGGGACTGCAGGGAGCACTGGCAACCCACCAGAGGGAGCAGGAGAAGGTACTTGGAGAAAGATGTGACCAAAATTCCTTAAGTACACTACACCACCCCCAAAGGCCACGGCAGCATCAGCACCCTAGGGTGCAGGCCGTGCCTTCACCCCACTCCTTACCTTCACTGAAGACAAAATCCGAGGTGATGTCGAAGGGTTGGACATGCACTTCAGACAGCAGGAGCTGCACAGGCTTCTGGTGGTGGTTGGAGGTGAGGGAGATGGTTTGCTGTGCCTGGCACTCGTAGGACTTCCCAGCTGGGGTGACCAGGGCAGAGAGCCCGTGAGAGGTGACCGTGTGCTTCCCAGCTGGCCAAGGGGCAGAGACAGCAAAGGTCAGGTCCTGTCTCTGAAGGACCAATGTGACTTTATTAACAAAGATAATGAGCTGAACCCAAAGGGATGCAGGTGGTGTGCAATGCGGTGGCCACACACTCCACTGCTCTTAAAGCAGCATTTTCTCCTGGGGAGGGGCTGTGCTTTCAACATGATACCCCTACACAGCCAGGGCAGCTTCCACACCAGGGCTGCCTGCCCATGGGAGGGAATGGAAGGTTGCAGCGCATGGTCCTGCTGGCACAAAGGGGAGAGTCGGCTCTGCCACTGCCAGCTGTGCTCATCTCACAGGTCCTTGAAGTCACAGTAACAGCTTCTATTCATGTATCTGCAGGTTGCAGCCTTGGACCATGCTCGTACTCCCTACACTTGGGAAACAGTAATTCCTGCAGCTGCACTTAGGCTCTTAATTCAGGTGGAAAAGAGCAAGGCAATTTGGGGACCTCACTACAAAGCACAACAGGACATGTCACCCTTCCTGAAGATACAACCTGATCGTTTCATCCAAGTATAGATCGTGAGAAAATAGTTTCCCATCACATCACGCCTGTTTTATAAGCCAAGGCCGAATACAGCTCAGCAAGGTGGAATGAGGGCTGCCTTCCACCTCCCACTCTCCTGCAGCCCTTTGTTCCCCTCCAGCAGCACAGAAAGCAAATCAGTGCTTCTCATTTGCAGAGAGTGATGAGGCATGGCCACCACTGTGCTGTGGGGACACAAACAGCAGAAACACCAGTGGAAAAAATAGCTCCATGTCCAGCGCATCTTACGCCATGAACTCTTAACACATCATTCACTGGAGTGGGAAAATCTCACAGGAAAACAATTTGCAAACGACAGTATTTCAGTTTTGAATGCAATACAACTCATTCCTGAGTAGAACCAAAATGAAACCAAAGAGAGAGCCAAAAGAATGGCAACTCGGGAAGCAAAGAGGAGGCTGTTTGGTGCAGAGGCATGTAGGGAGGGGTGTGGATATTGGTGTCCATTATTGTCTTGGGAAACCACCACTTTCCCACCTATTCAACCATCATCAGAACTGGGGAGATAATTAACCTTTAAAAACACCTCCTGCAAGAAAGGAAACGATTTTTTCCAGACGGGTGGACCTGCCCTACTTGCCCACCCCCTTAAGCCCCTGGGTCCCCCCGGGAAAGCTTGGGACAGCACAACAACTGGCTACAGGTTGGGCTCTCCCTCCCATAGCAACTGCGGTGATGAAAAACAAGAAACAAAAATTAAAATAAAGGGGGGGCGGGAAGGGGGGGCTGGGGAGAAATAACACACGGTTTAAAACCGGCATCTGGTCCCGACTTTATTGTGGTTTTTTTTCCCCGTTAAACT
>NW_009952153.1:3600196-3600425 GCF_000747805.2 Chaetura pelagica | reverse complement strand
CGCCGAGCGCCGTGGTGGGGTTCTCGGGTATACCGGCGGAGAGCAGAGACGTGGGAGGAGGGAGGCGGGGGAGCCCGGCCAGCCCTGCCGCCCGGACGTGCTGCCGGAGCCGGGCTGAGCCGCTCCCCGGGCAGGGCAGGGCAGGGGAGCGGGGCCGCACCCCGGGGAGACCCTACACCGGCCCAGGGCACGGCGGGGGGGGGGGGGGCTCGGGGGCCCCGGCCACCTT
>NW_009952153.1:3588352-3600056 GCF_000747805.2 Chaetura pelagica | reverse complement strand
CTGCTCACGGAGCGTCAGTCATTTCGGTGAAGGCGAACAGCTGCTTCTGGTTTTAATTTAGAAAGAAACGTGCAGCTATTTTGGTGTGGCAAGGTCAGAAGCAAACTCGGCACCTTTTTGCAAACGGCCCTCAACACACCTGAGACGTTGTGACATACCATAAAGCAAAAAACCACACCAACACGTAGGGAGGTCCCGACAGCCCCCGGAAGGTGCGGTAAAACAACTCGGGCCGTGTCTGTGGGAGCGTTGCTGGGGAGGGGGAGGTGCGGGCACACGCCGGGGCGCGTCTCGGGGGTGCGAAACGGGGAAGCTGCGCCGGGGCGCGGAGAAGAGTTTGTCCTGACCGGCTCCAGGGTCTGGGGAGCTCAGGAATTGCGGCCCGGCCTTAAGGAAAGAAGGGGCTGCAAGGCAGGGAGAAGGGTACACCCCATCCCTGCGGGCAAGGAAGGCTGCCGGCGCCCTGCCCGCCCCGGGCTGGGCAACCCCCTCCGTCCCCGCTAACACCGGCGCCTGCTTTTCCTCCCTCTCAGCCTGGGAGCGGAGGGGGTCAAACGGGCCCCCCCGGCTTGTGGGCAGCGGGGGGTCTCGGGGAGGAGCAGCCGTGTTCCCAGGCCCCGCGGCGTGTGGGGCAGAAGGCTCTGGCCCCCCGCCGCTCCACGCTTTCATCTTCCCCTTTTACCAGCAGACGAGACCTTAAATATTACTTAATTATTTTTTTTCTACGCCTCTCATCAGGAGTTTTTACGGTCCTTTAATGCGCAGCCCATCTCGACCCGGGCGAAGAGCAGATCCGAGTATTTGCACTGTTGAGAGCCACGAGCCCCAGGAGCTGCAGGGAACAGGAACCTCCCGTCACAGACGTTTGGTTCAAATTTTAATTATTTATTTTTATTACCCCGCCGCTCCACGCTTTTTTTTTTTTTTTCGTAAAACGCCAAAGGAACAGCAACTAATTGGCGCGTGTGGCACTTCAGCGATTCACTAGCAATTGGCATTTCTAGCTCAGGAAAAGGACTGGAGGAAACTGTCCAGGGTTGTGCAAAGCAAGGAACTACAAGGTGAGTTTAGATCGCCCTTTCTCTCAGGGCTCACTCGCAGAGAGGGGCTTTCTTGCCGGGAAACAGCTTTTTAAAAATAAAAGCAGATACTGAAGGAACATACTGATTTTTGTAACTATTCAGTTGGAATTCTTTTTCTCCTTGCTGTATTAAATGTATTTTGGGCATTTTCTCTCTCTCCTGTTTCATGATAGAGTCATTCCTGCCCCTCAAAAGAGAGCCAGATCTGCATCAGTTGTGATACAGGATTAACATGCAGATAATAGTTTTAGAGGACTATAGAAAAGAAAAAAAAAAAATCTAATTCTATATGAGGCTCTTTGACAGTGACAGACTGTATTTTTGTGGTGGTTTCAAGGCCTGGCTTCCTGAGGTATTTCACTCATGACCTCAGTATTTAACTAGTCCATTTCCTTCTCTAGCCCTCTATTTTATCTCCAGCTCTTTTAGGTTTCCAGGTAGCTTCTCAGCCTCCAAATAAATACACAATCCTGAGCAGCTGCCCCTGCATCCCGCTTGTGTAAGAGGGCACTAAAGGGAGCAGATGGGAGAGAGTGGCTGTGTTAGACTCAGGCAAGGCTGACCCACATCCCTGAGCCCCACAGCACAGAGCCATGCTCTCCTGGCACCCACCAGGTGCTGCACAGCACAACAAAACCCCTTCATCTTCAGTGACAATCCTCACTCGCTGCCAGCAGAGCCATGCTTATTCTGCTCTCCACAGCAAGAAAAAAAGAGAAAGGCCTAAGATTTCCTAACACCAAGTAACCCTCAACAAATCATCAGGGCAGAAAGGTCTCACCTGAGAAAGCTAGTACAGCATTAGCAGATCTGAACTACTGTGACCAGGGCCAATTCATGGCTGCAGATTGGATCACCTGGATCCAGCACTGCAACCATCCTTTATTCCCAGCCGCGGACATTGCCTGTGTATCTCTGCAGGCTGACTCCAGCTTGTTACCCCCAAACTACCAGACAGAAATAATTCTTACCAGCCTCCTCTCAGGTAGCACATAGGGCAGTGAGAGCAAGGCTGCAGTGCTGGGATCACTGCTGGTGCATCCCTGAGAGCAGGGTTTTCCAGCCAAGAGGCTCTGGAATGTGTCTGCTGCTGGAAGCTGGTTTCACAGCCAGCCTGCGGGCAATAGCATGTGGACTTAGCAATGATATAAGCCCCTGGAGGGGTATTCTGGGTCTCCAGCAACACAGTTTGACTGTACTGGAGTGGGGGTTAAACAGACCCTTACTTGGAAGAGTCAAGTTAATGACCAGCCCCCAAATTACTGGAAGTGAAAGAATAGAAGGCTGTGTGTGAGGCCAGGGTGTCCTAACCCTCCCCATTGCAGCTCTGCTGAATTTATCTGAAGAGATTCAGAGAGGGAGAATCTGCTGCTTCCCCTGATGAAATTTCAGTGAAGTGGAATCCATCACCCCAGCAGAGAATGACATTTTAAACTGCTTTAAGTCAGTATCAATGTTCAAACTGATTGGCCTATTTCATCTCAATGGAAATTCTCACCTCATTACATTAGCGGCCACACTTCAAATAATTTTTGAATCAAATACTACTTAAGCAGTATTTCAAAATACTTAGGTGACAAAATTCATCACTTAATTTCAAATTACTGTCTGCATTTTATGCTAAATTGCCAGTGGATGAAATCTGTTAACATTTCTGGCAGCTGAGCCTGGAAGCTGAGGCTACCAAGCTTGGCTGTTTTACAGCAGCACGTTTTCTCTCTGGCTTCATCTATGTCTTGCTGCTGGCTGAGCAGTGAGCACAGGCTCAAAAGGAGGCTGGGGACAGCATCTTCTAGCCCTCCAAAACCAGCGTATTCCCTGATGTCTAGGATAGTCACCAGGGAATTAAGGCAAGCAGGTTTGATTTTCTTCGGAGAGGGACATGAGCTGGACCCAAGTCCCTGATTTCCAGTTAATACATTAACATGTAGGGCAGTCATTTCCAGTGACCCTAAGAAAACTAGCAACGTTCAGTGCTTCACCATCCACTTCCCTTCACACCTAGTCTGTCATTTGCTTCTCCTTACTGGCTAAAAACCATTGCAGCAGGTAACAGTGTAAAATCCCAGCTCTCAGCACTGTCACCACCAGCTGTGTTTCAGAAGATATTCTTAATTTAACCAATAAATAAATAATCTGCTTTTTTGGAAATGCAGAATCCTGTCCAGCATGCTCTGAAGACAGCTGCTCCCACCTCCTTCCAGCACTTCGAGCCACTCTTGGAGAGCAGGGAGTGCTGCTCCCAGTAGACAACTTGTCTTTTAAAAATTTAGGAACATAAGGAGCAGGAGGTGCCTCAGTAGGTTAAGTGGCATCAGAATGGGAATTCTGAATAGGCATCTGAAGTTAGTTTAAATCCTGCCTTAATCACCTGAAGACTTCACTGATCTCTGTCTCAGTTGCATTCTCTGCTCCACTGTATTCAGGTAGTTCTGTAGTGATGCGAAGGCCAATGCTGCACAACTCTTCTATAACTTAAAAGAAATAAGAGTCCTTTGATTAAATAAGCTGTGATAGAAATATATTTACACTATGCACATTTTTACAGGAAATACAACTTACTAAAAATGTGTCAGTAATACCACCACCACCCTGCAATTCACGACAGTCAAAACTAAGGCTTTGAATTTTCAAGGTTTTTATTAGAGAAGTTGAAAGTTTCATTTCAGGACTGACAATAACATAATTATCTCTTTTCATTTATTTTGTTTATAGGAATATGTAGAATTTGTTTGTACAAGCATATACAACAAAGTAATTGGTGCTTAGTACATTGAAATCAGGAATCTGATTTGTTCTAAACTACCAGTTTTCCATGCAGTCATCTTTGAATTGGCAGCATGGACAAATTCCAAGCGGAAGGCTTACATGCATTGTTTTGCAATATAACTACAGCAAGCGCTGGGAACATGCAAATTAACACATTAGCAAATTGGTTTTATACCTAATGGACATAAAAAGGTTATTCCTGATATGAAATTCTGAAAATCTGCATAAATACTTTTGTGTAAAATTAAATTAGTTATGTACTTTTATTTTACTACAAGTATCAAGAATGCCCACGTAATTAATATACACACATATATATAGAGATCTTGTTATGCTAAAAGTCTTTGTAATTAATCAAACAATATTCTGTGCCATACACTTATTCAGTATTTACCAGCTAGTAGAATGACTGTGGTCATATAGTAGGCATTACAGTCTTAGTAGCATTTGTATCACATGCAAACATACTCTTAGCATTTCTGTTGACTAATTTCATCACGTGGCAACATGGATGTGATTTTCTACAATGTTGTGATTCTGAAGTGTATAAATACTTTTTACATTTTCACAGTAACAAACTTTTTGCCAAAAGCCATTTAAACAATCTTTAAGTTACAATGAACTGTATTATCTGGGATCTGCAGCAACAGGATCAAAATGCAATTTCTATACAAGCAATGTAGGATGTAAACTTTTCTTAAAGTGCCTAATACGACATTCCTTAGAGCACTGATCAGTTTTGGCACAAATACACTGTATTTCCCTCACGTTAACCATTGCAGTAACTATTACAGGATACTGGCTTCTTTCAGACATGATAGACTTGATATGGCACTTGTGAACGACATCATTGGACTGCAGAAATATCCTGTCAAGTTACTGTTACAGTTGACGAATTTGGCCGATGACTTTGTACACATTGTCCTTTTTGAATAAACGCAGTTAGCTTTCAACTGCCTACCCGAAAAATACTCTGAAATATAATTTAAAATTGCCCCAACTCAGCTCCTTACTATACTGATCATGACGGTGCCTCAGCAGCAGATCCAGTTCAGTGGGCTCGATGACATCAGGTGCTGAGCATCTGAGGAGTTGCTGCTCGCTGGGATCTGGCAGCATGGGGTTTCTACACGATACATCACACGTGAGAACACAAATGGTAAATAACAGGACTACAGCTTTGTTGCCATTTGAGATGATGTTAAAAATATCTGTTGTGTTTCAAGGCTCTGATTGTGTAATTCTGATGCAGGCAAGCTGCCTGGCGAGATACAGAAAAGAATACAGGACTAGGTTTAAAAACTGTCTTCATCTTCTGAGTAGTGTTTTTCTGAACAAAGGAGAATCTTATCATGGAAATCCAACAAAGGAAATTCAGTGCCCAGTGTTAAAAAAGGAGTAATGCAAACCTTAAGACTTGGTGGTCCGTAGCTACACTTAATATATTCCAAACAAACAAACAAAATAAAAAACCCTGCTTTTCAACCTCGGCAATGTTATTTTGAATTTTGCTCTCATTTTAAGGACGCTGCCTTCTCCAACTTCAATTTGCTTGTTGAGGCTTTAGACCACTGTTGCTGGCCTGCGATCCATCTCTGCTTCCAGCTTCACCATCTGCTGCATCTCCTTTGCCTGCAATCCAAAATAACTGCATGAAGTACTGCATTAGACCTTTTGTTCAAAATGAAGCAGGTTTTATATGATAGTGTCTGAGTGAAATACAGGCAAAACACGTGGAAGATACATGTAATAACACTATGTCTACCCCTACCCCTCCCTGCCCGTGTAATTCTGTTTTCAAAAGCAGATGTAATTCGTGGGGATATTTCTGCTCCTATTTCAAGATTCCTGGCTTGACTTTCTCAAGAAGTGAATGTTAAAATGAAGAAGCTCCAGTTTTGAGGATGAGTATTAGGCATATGCCAATCCGACTGTTTCTCCTAATAGGATATGCAGGAAATGTCTCTGGGAATGTATGTTTCACCTCTGCTGTTGGGTGAGTACTACAATGTGCTACTTCCTGAAATGTTTAGAGAGCTCATCTGTGATCTATGCTTGTTTCTTTCATAAAGACTATGAATGGCAAAAGTTGGGCAGTGTAACATCTTCCTTGCAGTACGCAAAAATTTTTAAGTAGCAATTTTTAAATAAGAATTTAAAAAAAAAAATCTAAATAATATTTATTTTAAAACACCCTCCATCTGGCCTGGAGATCCGTATGATTGCAGATGTGTTTTTTTCACCTTACTACTGCTATTTTGTCCATGGGATTACACACACTGAATCAACTTGAACCTGTATCCAGATGCACTGTGCAGAACACAGTAATGAACGTGTGCCAGAGCTCGTTATAAACTCAGAATGCCTTGGGCTTTGCAAGCAGAGGGAAAGCACTGTATGGGAATTGTAACTGGCCTGGGAATCCCCTACTTAGAGAGCTCCTTTTTAATTCCCTTCCTCTCCCTCTCTTTCTCTCTCTCACACAGACACATACTCACACACACTCTTGCTCCTCCTGTGTTTCAACTGCAGATCAGAAGTTGCCCTTTGGTTTGAAACTCTGCAGTTTAAAAGAACTGGGAGTCACCACCTCTTCATTTTATCTGAGAGCTCTCAAGCTGGGAAGTTATTTAAATATATAACCTAAGGGACTCTGAGTAAGCTAACCCATCTATCTTTACAACCAAGCTCCTGAGGATTAGGACAGGTTTAGGAAGAAGCAAAGCAAGCTAATATTTTCTTTGGTGTGACTGCTTTGTGTCTGTCACCCAGGGAAGAATGGTTACTGGACTAGATTTATGTAAGCTATGTTCCCCAAAAGGCTGTAAATGTTGCTTAGACAGGGAACTTGGCTACAGAAGCTCCTACTTCAGGAGTTACCTATTCTGGATGTGCACACACATTCACATATACAAAAATGGGCAGATGTAGATCTAAATGAGATGTGTGGTTATTTATATTGCAAGGTAACTGTGGGTTTGTGCAGATGTGATATATGTGCCTTCTTGAAAAAGTCTAGCCCTGTACTTTTGTAATCATCATCATCATCTTGGGGAAAAAAAGTAATTATGATAATAGCAAAGCAACTGTCATAAATATGATTAAAAATCAATCAATGCTCTCAATTTAAATGAGTTAAAAGCTTGAAAGTAATGAAGAAATAATTTTAACATGAAAATATGGAAACATAATAAATAAATCAATATGTACAACCTCTTCTGAAATTACGTGAAAGGAAATTCCAGATAAAACAAAACCCTGTGCTCCTTTCTTACTGACTCACACCTTTCATATTTTAAGCTTGTGACTTAACAACTGGCACAGTGTGTCCAAGAAATACTCTGTATGCCAATATATGGTGTACGGAATTATATTATTTCAAAGAACACATTAGCATAAGAGCAGGGTGCTGTTTTTTTGCTGCTCTGAGGCTGGCTCAGCCAGTGCATTCTGACCTGAACACACAAGCACCATACTTGAAGATGAGCCTTCTGGAAAGCAGCATTGAAGCTGCAGTGAATTCATGGAGTGGCAGCTAATGGAGCCTGCTGTCAATACGCTTGCTCTCTAGTGAGATCTAAGACAGGCTAACAAATGTATACAGTTAAAGAAGCAGAAAAATACTTTTTCCTAACCTAATGAATGCTTTTTTTCCCCTCATTATATGTCTATAAATAAATGTTGTTAATGCAGGTGCTGTCAGACTTGGTGGTGTAAGATACAAACATGGTATCAATTCAAGAAAGTAATTCAGATCAGGCAATACTGTACAAGTGGGATGTTTAAGCCAAATACAACTATTTCCCTTGGTAAGACAGGGGTTAATAGATTTCTTGTGGGTAACAATTATTTAGGAAGTCTCAGAAGCAGAGCCATATAATTTCCATAGCTTGTAATGTGTGTTGGATTTTGAAGTGAATTTTAAAGCACTGGAAGCCTGTCCTCTTTTGACACTATAAAGCTGTTTCTAGCCATCTACTCTACATTTTGCTATTCTTAGTGTGGAATTACTTATTTTATTACCATACTAATATATGTGGATACCCTTTGTCTGACTATCAGCATCAGCACTTAATCATAGGTATATTAACACTAAAATAGTTTTTTTATGATCAATAGAACCTTCTCTCCCAGACACAGTTTAGAACTGAACAAATTCATCTCTAAATACCTCCTCTGTGCATCAATGTTCGTATGCATCTCCATTTGAGATGCTACAGCACAAAATACCGCTAATATTGTGTCAGGCTCAAATATCTGTGTGCAAACAAGATTAATGCTGTGTTCACTATGTCAATGGTACTTCCCAATGGTTGCATTTACAAGGAAGGCTCCAATGATAATGATTTAATTTAGAAGGAAAACACACTGAAATAATAGTTTGCTTATTATACGTCCATCCTACCTTGTGTTTGAGACACTGCATGACAGGATTTCAAAAGCTGTTTGTACAAAAATAATAATGTCAAAATTGAGTAATACAACAAGAAGCAAATTAAATGAATGAAAACTGAAGTGAGATTGAAAAATTAATGCAAGAAAAACATACATAAAACAAAACAAATTTAAATACATAACAGTTTGTATTGAAGGCTGTTTCCACCCATTATTCTACTTTTCCACACTTTATATTTGTATGAAAAATTTCTTCTTCTGTTTGATCAGGAAAAAAAATCATCATGTTTTGAAATGCTCATTAAATGAATATCACCTTTATCTTGATCCAACCAGCTTTCAAACACCAATGTGTGTAACAACAAAACCAGACCCAGCTGGGGGTTTGCACTGGTGCACTTCTGGGGCTAAAAGAAGGTGGTCAAAACGGCAGGTATGAAAACGTATGCTCTGATGGATCAAATCAGACTGAGTTAAGAAGCTGTTAAGGGCTACCCCTGTGGTGCAGGCTGCCACGTGCTCACACAGAAGTGATAACTTCTTGATGACCTTATTCCATGTAATCACTGATTATTTAAGCTGCCTCCATCTCTGCCTGAAATGGAGTATGAGCAAGCTCATGTAGGTTGTTACCATTTCTCAGCAGAGACAGCTGTAATCCCAGGTGAGGGAATTTTCTAATGGCTGAAAGAGGTGACTCCTTTAATTGACTCACATGTAGTTTCCAGCAACCTCCTTCCCTCATACACAACTTGTTTATTGCGCTGTAGTAAAAAGCACAACTATAATCATTCCCTCTTGTCCTTATGTGTTTTGTTGTTTAAATGAATCCAAAGCCCTCTGTAGCTGATGAAAAGAAACTGCTGATAACACCTCTCTCTGGATAAAACCCATGATTTGTTCTCTTTTAGCACAGTTTACAGGGAGTTCTCCATCCCGTTCTCTGCAGATCAGCAGAGGCCTCCTGCAGTTACCAGCCCCTCCTGCCTTTTGGTTAGATGCAGCTCATGCTTGAAGCAGACTGACTAACACATCCAATCGTGCTGATTCTTGGGGATGGCATCTACAGAAACCCCATGAGGGAACAGACTAGGAATCTTAGCTGTTGTCCAGAAGGGAGGTGGAGCCATCAGAAGACAGGTGTGGTGGCTGGGGCTCAGTGCTAGCAGCTGCCTGGGATCCTACATGCTGTCACCTCCATAGAAGCTCCCCAGGCTGCAGCTTTTGGGGCTGTAGGACTCTTCCCTGACAGTGGAAATACTTGACTTGTGTGTTTTGTTCCCTCTTGCCCTGCAAGATGGCTTGAATTTGTATTGTAATGTCTGCCAGAGAGTTCAAGTTCTGGACGTTTGCTAACAAAGAAGTACATCACCCTTGACAGCAATGGGTATTAAATGCACCCCCTTCTCTCTCAGCTCACTGAACTGCTGGGTATATTCCCCTTGCAGTTTATATTTGTGTGAGTGCAGTATTCCAAGTCTCTGCAATTATTACAGCTCTGCTGGCTCAACCTTTGAGCAAGGAACTGCTCAGAACACAGCGTTGCTTCTACCAGGAATAAGATGAGATTTTCCCTTCCTTGCCAAGTAGTTTTTCAATTAAAAAAAAAAGAGCTTATAAACTAGCAGAAAATAATAAAGTATTTTAATTAGGAAAGGGTGTACTAGTACAGATAAAACTCCCCATGCTATTACATCTCTAAAATTCAGTCTATACTGTCTCTGACAGTTCTGAGATGCTCTGTGCATGTTTCACCTCTATTTTCTCATCAGCACTAGAAATTTAAGTCCCAAAATGAAGGAAACAGATTTACTTGAGGTACGTTTTGGAAGTAATTAAAATGGATATGCTGTGTCTTTTATGACTGTCGTATCTGGCTAATGAGTATCAGCATGGCTGAACAGCTGAAAAGATGGACTCTGGCTAAGCAATCAAACTTTCACATGTTTATCTGAAAAAAATCTCATTCTGTATCGTTAAGTCACCTCACCTCTTCATTTTAACTCCCCAAGTAGGTGAGTGACCCAAACAAGGTAACTTCCCCAAGTTTGGTAATGACTTACATTCAGCAGCATTCTACTCAGCCTGATTTTGGTTATTGTTTTCACTAGCTTGCTTTTCTTTAAAGCCTTTAAAATAAGATACCTGCTCATTTTGTTTCTCCAAGACTTCTAAATGCTCAAGCTGAACTTTTTTCAACTGATCCATTTCTTTTGACTGCTTCATTGCCAGCTGCAAGCATGAGAAAATAATGGGGAGGGAAATGTAATACATTATTAACAAGCAAAATAAAAACTTTTTTTAAACATCTACATACATACAGTCTTGCCCCATTTCATGGTTCAAAACATCAACAGGAGGCCTATTTTATTACCCAATCTTAAGAAGAGCTATTAATAATATATTTCTATTATATACATTGCATATAAAATATGTATTACATAAAAGCAGCAAACACAACAATGAGTAGTAATAGTGTGAATTTTAAATAGCTTCCTTTTATGTAGATGTTAGATTTTTCACACAACAAGTATGTGGAACAAAGAAAGGACAAACATGTCTCTTTACTAGAGATGGATTCTCAACACAGGGAAATTAAAAGGAATATCTAGAAACAGTGCCCAGTGACTTTGTCAAGGTTATAGTTACCCTTTTTCTCTCTTCCAGGAACTTTTTTGTGTTGCTGCTGTTCAGTTCTCTGACTCTCCTAAAAAAATGCAAACGTTGTCCATGAAGACTCATTAGAAAAAAAGAAACTCAAAAGCAAGAACAGAAAGAATCATCACAAACTTCTAAGGTATATTTTGGTATCTGATTATCTGTACCATGTGGGACTAATGGCAAATTGTACACTCCTCTGGCTATGCACTTTTACACTTAAAGGTTTCCAAGTACATTGACAGTACAATCAAAGACCTGAAAAAAAGGACCACAACTAGATGTTCAGCAAATGAAGTTGTGAAGAAACTCTGCTTTTTCCCTTACTCAAGAGTGGTGGACAGAACTTCAATTTAATTCATTTGTGTATGCTCTACTGCACTCTGCTCTCAATTTATTTTGGTATATAAAAAAGTGCTACATCTCTTAACAGTGGTAATAGAAATATAATCTGATGATCATAAATTCAGCTTACTAATGCTGTAAGGTTCTTAAAGCTGTTATTTAAGCAAAAAGGTAAGTATACAATTAAAATTTACATAAAATACCTAAGTGAAAAGTGTCTATTCCTAAGATTGCTGTCATGAAATATACCAAAACAGTTCAAAGAGCCGAACCAACCAACTGCAAAGCCTGAAAACCAGAACTGCGTTCAGCCTGCTTTCAAATCTGGGAACAGATTTATCTCAGAGGCATTAGTGGAGGTATTAACATGAACTAAGCATACAGTTTCCGATAGCTCCAGTAACTTGTCTTCCTGATGTGCCGGGAATCTGTAACACTCAAGAGACTTTGCTCAG
>NW_009952153.1:3525027-3588239 GCF_000747805.2 Chaetura pelagica | reverse complement strand
CAGCAGGAACAAGTTCAAGCCTTTTGACCAAAATAGCCCAGCACCAAGGAGGGAATGTAAAAGAGGAAAGAATGAGCCAGATGGCAAGCCCAAAGTGAAGAGGAAACCCAGAAGGTTTATGAGACATCATCATGGAGTGTCTGCTTTTATCTATTTGGAGACTTTTAGGATAAATAGAAGAAACTTAGAATGCAGCTCAATCCTCCAAAAAGTCACAGTAGCTGGTACTGGCAAATGTCTCTCTAGTCTCCTAAGTCAATTACTGCTGTTAGTCCCAAACGTGCTGTGAATAACCCAGTTTCCCAAATGCAGTGGAGCCGTTGGTTTGCAGAGCCTGGATGCTGGCCAGGCCTCCAATAACAGCACGTAATAAGGGACAGAGCTGCATTTCTGCTCAAGAGTGGAGAAGCAACATGTGTGCTCAACGTTGTGGAGTACATCTCCTGCTTCTTCACTCCTATTTTCTACCCCCCTTCTCTGCTGATTATAATCACTTTTAGCAATCCTTCCTCTGTTCCACCTCTCCATGTTAGTAACAGATGAGGGAGAAAGCCTTTCTTTGGCACCACACTGTGTGTTTTCAATGATGCTGCCTCTCCTCTTATTCTCACTCCAACTGGAACCAAACCTTATCCATCTGAGTCCGAAAAGGCCCCCATTTCATTTAAAAAGCAAGAGCATTTTAACTACAATCATTAAAACTCTTACACGTGTTTAAATTTAATAGTGTGAGTAGATCTATACCTGCCCGTCACAGCTGATAAGCATGAAGAACCTTTTTGTTCCCCTGATCAGGGCATTACTTTTATGAAATGGCTAAATACAAGACAAGCAACATTTTTCCTAAAATGGTCATCTAAAAATACATTCAGCACAAATATTGTTTCCACAGATAAAACCATGGTTTTAATAGAATTAATCCATAAGTTCACCTGTCAGCCTTTGATGGCATTCTTCCCATCTCAAGAAGGGAGATCTGGTGCTTACCTCTCTCTTTCAGCTTTATTTTTGATAGATTTGTCTTGGCTTATGGCTTTGCTATTCTCCATAGATATTTTAGCCTGGTTGGCACGCATTTCCTTGCTTTCCCTAGGTAAAACCAAACAAAGGAATTAATGCCTAGATGCAACTGTTGTTGAGGCTGGCCTTCTAATATTACTCAACACTGTGGTTAATTTAGTCCTTGAAGCATTAAGGAAGAGGAAAGAATAAGTCCTCTGGGTAGATGGTATACAATTCGAGCAAGCATTCAGAAATCTCCATTTGTTGCAGAGAACACAATCTGAAAGATCAGTTTGAAGCATTTTTACACTTTGGATCTTACAAAAGGGTATAAAATTTTCATTTTCTCCCTAGCATATGAGTTGTCCAAGTATGAGGTACTGTCAGCCATTAAGAAAAGGCAATTTGTCTTTTTAAACTGCCTACAAAATTTACAAATCCTGCACTCAGAACATGACTGCAATGTGAGTACCCAGAATATTTGCTAGCAGTGGTATGAACTGCCCAACTTCCTGTTAAGACTTCTGCTTTGGGCCTGAATAGAACCCTGTGATTAAAAGCATGGTCAGCCTTGTGTTTGGTTTCTCCTTCTGGCCCCGTGAACCTTGTAGCCTTTTGTGTGACACAAGACAGCTGTAACAGGAGGGTGGCAATCACTTTCCAGGTGTAATGTCCTGAGTGCTGGGGTTTGACTCAGGAGGTGGAAAACCTCTTCAGTTTAGTAGGAAAACAGAAATAAGTGAATAAATATCCTGTTGTTTTAAAAAGAAAAGGAGATTGTGATTTTTTGTTGGGAGCAATGCCACAGATGCTGACTTACAGAAATGGCTTATGAGCTGTGGGTGAGCAGGAGCCTTTGTCACTCAGGGTAAGCCAGCCAGACTCCAAAAGGGCTGTCCCAAAAGGCCAGCTCTTGCTTTCTGCCTGCTTAGCATTCCAGCATTTGCAGCTCCTGATCTTAAGTGCTTATTTAAACAGGAATGATATATGGAAATCAGGCAGCAAATAACGGATTGTCAAGTCCCCAGTAGTGCATAAACATCTAAAAGTTTCACGGTGTAAACCAAAGCAGTGCCTTAGTCTCTTTTTCTGGCCATGATCTTAAGTCGAGCATTAAACAATCATTGTGCTTATTAAGCCAAAATTCTAAGTATTTCATATGCATAGAACAGGAGGCGTGTGGCATAGAACAGTGTGCTTAAATTAATGAAATGTTGTCACTGAATCTTTTTTAGCTTTCCTTCAGCTCTAAAATACATTAATAATTAAGTAGCATGAGTAAACTTTGTTGCGCAACTTACATTTTCCACAGCTTAATGTTTTATTTGAGAAATGCAGTGTATTTTTTTTTTCCTCCAAGAATTCATAAGGTGAGAAACATTTCCTGAACACAGATTTAAAAGCAATAGTATCACAACAAAAATTAGACTGTGTTCTAAAAAACGTTGTGGCAAAATCACAATTCATTCCAACATTCCTTTCTCCAAATAAAATCTTCTATTTTCTATACTGGATTTAAAGTAATTTTCAGGGACATTCTCTTAAGAGCAGTACTGAAATTATTTATTTTATTACTGTGCTCAAAGGTATGAAAAAAGTGAAGTGTAGGTGTTCAAATTGATTTAGCCTATTTGCATCAGATACAATTTAAAGTGAAAGAAGTTAAGAGGATTAGAGGACTACTGTGCATCACTGGTGATTTCAAAATGAGGCTTTGGCCACAGATATGACTGAAAGGGCCAACACATCTGTATGCAACTGTGTCTCCATTCTGCAAACTATGACCTAGCTCTGAGTTGCTCTGTTGGGTCTTTTTGGGTGTGTTAGGTTTTCACTTTTTTCAAGAGGTAAAAAGTATTATTAACAGAAGAAATTAAAAAATCTTATCATCCTTTTAAAATCACAATGAAGCACTTGCAGGCACCACTCCCTGCTTCAAAACAGAGTTTCCCAAAGATGGGGCCAAAGTTCTTGTGCCAGTTCACTGCTCAACTGCCTGGTGGGGGGGCTTCACACTTGGTCTCAAGTTTAGCCTGTGGTGCCCTGGCAGTGCTCCACCACCAGCAGAGAACTCCCTCCTACCCATCAGGGGTGGTGACACCTGTCACCTGAGATAACCGGACCAAGTAGATAAGCCAGGATGGTAAAGAAAACAAAGATTCTGAAAAACATGGCATGTGAACAGCAAGATTTAACTACTGAATTCCTACTGTATCATACTGACTGCAACTCTGGAATTTTATACAAACATGCCTTTTAAAGGGATACATTAAACATGTAATCTATCCTTGGAATTTATGCATGTACTTAGATGGCATTAAAGTGCATTAACATGTTATTTTATGTCACCAGTATTGTCTGAATGACTAGAAAACTCATCTATTAAAAAAACCCCACAAAACCCGCCGAACAACAAAAAACCCCACACAAACCAATAAATTAAATAAATAAATAAAGCCCAAAAAACTAACAAGCCACAAATGCATCTAACTTATGTTATTGTATCTGGAGTACATAAGACTCGTGAATAATAGCTACATGTCCCCGGCTTCTGAACTGCTGGAAGCTCCCTACATCCCAGTCAGTCAAGCTAATCCAGTCTGGGAATGCAGGAGGCACAGCACCCTGGAGTTCAATAACCTTCAGATTTTTAGTAGTATCTGCTGTCTTCTGCTTTGTTTGTAAATTAGTTCAAAGCACAAACTGTAATTGCTTTTTGTACTGCACATGGAGGGAAAAGTATCTACCCTACAGCAAATAACGACATCATTTCAGATTCCTGATCTTTCCTACCAGGCTTGTGTCCTCTGCTGTGATAGCTAACTCATTACCTCTGCTCACAGAGAACAAGCATGCTGAGACCATGGTCCATCTCCCACCCTGCTCGCAGATACAGCCTTTTTTCCCCTACAGTTACTCAGGTTGTCTCCTGATTATTGCCTACACCCACACAAATACATGCAAACATATGCCTACACACAATATATTCTATTACAGAATCTTACAAATTATTAAGTGCAAAGTCTCTTTGGGGCATCATTATGCACATTTCAGTATTCCACATTCCAAATTCTTCTGAAACATGCATAGATTCCCACAGTTTTAAATTTGTTTTAAGCAGGAAAGTCCCCAGCCTGCACATACAGGGATTACACACAAATTCCCAAATAAGCAGAAACACACACTATTTGTAATGAATAATGCAGAAAAAAAATTGAAGGTTGTTACTGCTCGGACAGCTGTGAAGAAAAAATTCTCAGTGTTTATCAGAATGTAGATTTTGAGGTCTGGTTCTTAGTAGCTCTGAAAGCAGAACAATACATGGACTGAACACAAATGACTTCTAGTAAGAGAACAAGAGCCATTACTAAGAATATGAGCCGTTTACAAGAAACAATATAGGGCTGTTTAAACAACATAGAAATACAGAAATGCTAAACCCAAAAATTATGATAAAAAAGCTTTAAAAAATGTAAGCCTTGCCCTAGTGTAGATAGAATAGCTGCCTATAGTAGCCTTTATTGAAGCTAGAAGAATAATGAAATGTGTACAGAAACCAAAACCTTTCTTTCACATGGTATATATTAGTAAATTATCTAAGCATTGTAGTGAATTTCAAAGAGGACAGAAAGCAAGACTCTTAAAAAACAAAATAAAATATGAGATTTCTCTGGGCTGCTGAAGCCAGGTACAATTTAGAGATACAGTACCAAGGACCGCACCTTCCTCTAGCTACTATCTTTTGAATGATGCATTTGTAGTACAATTTAACCATTTTTGGACTTCATTTCTGATGAGGTATGTATTACAGGACAGCTCGAATAGACGGGTTAACAGAGATTAACATAAAGATGAGCTGACTAAAAGCCTTTTGCTGGGACAATTCTCTGTTGGATGGAAAACTTGCAGGTCCCAGCATGTGTTCTCTCTGATGCAAAGATAAGCTGTTTTTTCACTCAGGAATTTAAAAAATCATTTCAATTCCTTCTTCAAATGTGATTTATTTATCCACCATGCTTTTTATGTGAAACATGCTGAAGACAATTACATATGAATATAGATATATCTCTGTATGTATGAATATATATATATATTATATATGCATTTTCCATTCATATGCTTATAGGCTGTTTCCATAATAGATCATAGCATAACAAATTATTCCTCTACTTACTGCATTTTTATCACTGTGGATACCATGTATATTTAATTTTATTTATTTCAGATAGTCAGGATGGTTAATTGCAAAAGCAACAAGACAGTAGTGTCATGCAATGTCTTCTGTATTCTCAGTGATTATGACAGGATATTGTATAAAGACAATGCATCAGTCTAATGTAGCTTATCCTGCTACTCGTTGTTTTTATGATCTTACTTTTCATGGATCTTTCTTATAATCACCAGTGCTAGACACCCACACGTCCGCAACTGTCATCAACTCCAGACAATGTTTCTATATTCAATACTTCTCAGTTTCCAACTTAGGAATTGAAGTTCCTGGGTAAAGTCTAAGCATCCACAGTTGATAAAAACTACTGCTGCCTCATCACATCTGCTGCCTTGAAGAAGTTCAGATACTCTAACCCAGCTAAGAAGTCCATTCCTGCATCTATCTCAACTGTGAATTACCACTTCTTTTACTTCCATAATGCAAACAGCCCAGCACCTTTGACAGCACTAGAGAGCTATTAACACAAGAAACTAAAACATTCTACAAAGCAGACACAAACCAAGCCCTCATTATCAGGTAGCACTGCCCTGCTCACCTGTCATGTGAAAATTTTAGCTGCTGGGTTTGTTGTTCATGAGCATTTATCAGCAGTTTCTTCAGTAGTTCACACTGTTGGTTCAAGTGTAAATCCCGGATTTCCTGCTCTTCTGCACTGTGCGTATTGATCATCTCAGACCACTCTTTAGTGTGCTGTGCCACAATCTCTTTGACCTGTAGAGAAGGAACAGCAGCTTTGCAAGAGGTTCTCAACTAGGCTAGGAGATCAACTGCTACTGCTGCTGAAGATGATACAAAGACAACCATACAAAGACATTATAAAGAATGCAAAAAATGAAGTTACACAAATTAAGCTGCTTCAGGATGCTACCATATATTATATAAACAGATGTAAACCAAAACCTTACTATGAGGACTCTGTTATCTAAAATGAACTGAATAAACTGGCTGCATTTATGCTCTTGACTGTACTACTGTTATTTTAAAACCTTCCCTAACAGTGAGTTAATAATAAAACAGTTTTACAGTTTCAGTTGCCAAGAAAAAAAAGAAATTAAAAGTACTGAAATAAACAGTGGAAAAAAATATCTAGTGAGCTGGATTTCACTGAGGGCTTAAATACAGTCTTTGATTTTGTGGGGGCAATTTTACAGACACGGTCTATTTACAGACAAATCCTGCATTTAAGACAACCTGTATCTGAAGATGAGCTATGTATCTTTGGTTTATATTCAATAAGTCAGCTGGGAATCTGACAAGTATTCTTCTCTTGCTTATCTCCTAAGACTCACAAGGATAATGAGATTAAAGTTTTGGAAAGTTCCCAAGAAACAATATAAAGAAGTCTAAACCACCAAATTTATTATTATAATAATATATTGCACTCAGTGGTTTAGAAGAGAAGCTAATAGAAATATATCTTTTATTTTCTTTAGCAATTATCTTTGGTATTTTGACAAGCTATCCTGCTTTTCTATAAATGGTACACAAAATACGCCTCACAATAAACCTATTTTCAGGTAGTCATTTCAACTGCTGCTACAGTAACTAATAGCATTTAGGTCATGTATGAAAATGAAATGTTTTTCTTCAAATCAAAAATTGCCACCATATTCCTCAGAAAGTCAGAAACCCATGCTAGCATTTTAGATGTCTAGAACAGACTCTCCTGCACACACTGATGATGGTGAAAGGAGAGGGGACCTTAAAGACCCCAGTCTCTGTTCAAAAACAGTAATTTTGTAACAGATCAGTTAAAATACTGGTCCCATGTGAAACAAGATAGGATCAGAAGCAGAAGGTGCTGACAGAGAATTACCTGGAGTTTTCTGCAGCTGTCAGAAAAAAAAAAAAAAGCATTTTGAGGCAGGAGATCCAGATGACTAATGTAGGCCTAATTCATTAGGGTGCTTAAGAGTGAGTGTACCTCCAGCAAAATAAGCCATGCTTCTTTCGTGCACATGGGTAAATGTACTTCTAAGGCAGAGACTATCAACTATGAAGTGATAAAGACACTGAAGGATGTGGAGCAGTTAGTATGAGTAGTCTCTTTAATAAAATGTTCATAAGGCAGTACTGCCTTGAGAGCCAGAAAAACATGATGATTCAATTTTCAAATGGCTCAGACTGTTGATGAGAAAGAGACAATTTTCAGATGGAGTTTTTGCAAAGTTGAGTGGCACACTCAAGGTCACCTCTGGCACACACCTAACACACTTAAGTTAGGACCAAGTTCAGTCCGACCTCTTTGTACTACTGAGGAAAATAGGTGAACACTATCAAAGCAGGATTTATCACACCTAAACACTGTCTGGAGATGTCTCTCATATGTGCAGGGTCTCAAGCAACTAGACACTTCAGTAAGATTGCATGAATCTCCTCTCAGTAGTGTTGACAACCTCTTATCAACCCCTTATCTACCCTTAGGGAGACTTAAGAGTGGACTTCAGGGGAGCTAAAACTAAGTCATGGCTGGAGTTCTTGGGAAAACCCATTCCTTATTTATTTATATTCAATGTAGAATTTCCAGATGGAGCCACCTCCATCTATGAGTTGGAGAAAAAAAGGTAACATGTAGATCTGAAGTCCAGAGTATCTGGGTGTGGTTGGGACCACAGCATTAGGGGTCCACACATTCAGAAAACTTCCATGATCAGAACATTAGAAAGTATTAATATTATAAAAAGATAAGTGCTATTATGTGACCCAGGAAGCATAAGCAAAGAGTCATGACTTAATAAAACAGTGAAACAAATGCAGAGAAACAAAGACTCATAGGCCCATTGCAAATGAATAACATGGTAATTGTTTTTAAATGGCTAATTTAATACACTACAGAGAAACACAAAGGCAGGAACCCTGTATCTCCAGTACGCTGATACCAAAGAATAGAAGCGGAGAATATCCAGAGTTGGAAGGAACAAATAAGGATCCTCAAGTCCAACTCCCAAAGAAGAAACCTGCAAGGAGACTTACGCATGGCAGTACTTTAAGCATTTAATCTGAGAAGACAGGAAGCAAGAATCATTAAAAAAACCTGCTTGTGTCATGGACAGATGTGCTAGTGATGTGCGATTAATTTCAAAATCAGCATGCAGTCTAAGAAGCTGGCATAGCTTCTCATAAAACAAGTTTCTGTCTGAGGGTGGGAGAGAAAGGGAAGATTCCTTTTCTTAAATATCATGCAAGCTGGAAATCTCATTTCATGTAGAGCAAGATACAACCTGAGGAGACGGATGTAAGGGATTTATCAAATAACAGTAATAAGACTTGAAATACCGAGTTTGACTCAGATTCAGATTACCTTAGAATTTGAGACCATTAAATAATCTGAACCCCAATTTTGCTGCAGATCTGTGATACACTTCAAAGTTCCGAGGTAGTAAATTCAGTCCACATCCCTGCTTTTCTTCAATTTATTAAGATCATAGTGAAATAGACCATTTCATTT
Organism: Chaetura pelagica; assembly: GCF_000747805.2. Lineage (NCBI taxonomy): Eukaryota > Metazoa > Chordata > Aves > Apodiformes > Apodidae > Chaetura > Chaetura pelagica. The sequence goes on along the minus strand of NW_009952153.1, from coordinate 3,579,558 downwards.
GTACAGGGCTGTGCTCTTGTCCTACTTTCCACTATTAAGGTACTGCTGCTTATCCAAAAGGATGGGAAAAATATCCATTAGCTAACTTCTCTCTTCCCTGTTAGACAGCCTGGGTTTGCAATCTTGTCCTTTCATCTGTTCCTACGTTGGGCCTAAGAGACTAATTAAAATCTCGATAAAGGACTTTCTTTTGCACAGCATATATGCAAGATGTTTATTGACTCACTAAGTTCTAGAAGGAGGAATCTTTGAAGTAATCTTTCCTTTTTTTCTTTTCATCCTCTGCCTGCTTGATATTGGGACCTACTTTTTTAATGCAGGGGAGTAATTTACATCTGCTAGGTTAATTGTGTGTGAAATACACACTGGGACGTTCAGATCAAATTTAAATATTTTATGCCAAACTTGGGCTGGATGTCTCCTCATGACAGGAAGACTTTTGTAGGTGAAAAGGTCTCTTTGGTGCTAAAAGTGTACATGCCCATTGTGACATGGAACTCCAGTGGAGGACATGTAATTAAAGCTGAATTATGGTACAATCCAGTATCAAAATTACTGGGCCAAATGCTGAGAAATGCTGAACAACTGTTAATTAATCAAACTCCCACTGTATCAGTGTAATGCATTCAGCATCTCAGAATTTAATCTAATTTAATTGCACCTACCTTTATCTAGGATAAAAGTTAATTTCCCTATGGTCTTGTGTACTATTTTCCAACCTGTTGGTTGCAAACCTTTGAATCATCTCCAGGAATAATTCAAGGGCTCACACACAGCAACTGAAGCAAAAGAAGTCTGTGAGAATGCTAAAATTGGACAATTTTGATGGAACTGCAGTGAGCAAGATACTGGAAATCACTAAACTAACCTAGAGAAAACAAACCACTGAGGCAGATGACTTGCAGAAGAGTTCTTCAGGAATTAGCCAACACACAGAGGTTTAACATATCAAAGGAGCTTACATTTAAGTGTCCTTTGACAATGTCATCCTAAAACCTGATGTGGGTGTGGACAAAAAGCAATCTCGTTTCCAGGTATGGATTAAATTGACAGGAACCAGCTTGAAAGTAGAATCTTAAAAGGAATAGAGCTCAGAAACTGCACACATTTGTGGGAAGCGAAAACGTGAGTCACATTCATTGGATTTGGAAGATTAATGAAAACTTGGATTTCCCTTGTGTATGAATCACACCTCTTAACTCCAGACTGTGAATGACACAGGTGAGAAGCAGAAATCATAGCAAAGAATTTTCTACACAACATAACTTCAAATTAGTTTTGAAGCTGAGCTCTGGATGATAGGGAGACAGTGCTCCTCAGAGAGTTTATTTCACTAAGAAATGCATTACTTATCTGTTGTTTTTTTTTAAGTTGTGAACTTTTGTTTTCATTTTTGTTAAAGAAGAAGGTTCTGGACTTCTCATAGGAGAAGGAGACAGGGAAATAAGACAATACACCAGGTTTGATTCCTGAGGATTTTCCTACATCTTTGGCTGAGCAGGAAACAACAAGAAATAAACCTTGTTTAGAAAACCAGGATCTTCTCCACATGATATAGTAATACCAAATAATAAAATTAGGAGAAGAAAAGATGAAAATTACCTTATTCTAGTCTCAAAGATGTGGCTGCTTTTGTTTACATTTTTCTGTGCTTGTTTGATTCTTTTCACAGGTTTCAGCTTTTACAGTAACTCCCCTGTGCTGCAGTCTCCTGTACTCTTCTCCATCCAGATAATTTTGTACATGGATGTGTCTTCTAGTGTACCTGTCACCCTCTAGTTTGGATATCTTTCAGAAACTTGGAAGCATGTCAACAGGTGGTAGACAAAACTTTCAAAGGAAATATGAAGTAGTGGTATGGAAGCATAGAGGAAGCAGTTCTAAGCAACTCAATGTGAGCCATGAATCACAGCTTGAGAACAGCCTGTTCACATGTATTGAGGTTGAGTCTCAGAGCACTTTTATTCTCCAGCACCTTGGAGAAGAAAATGCAAATAAGCAATGGAGAAAAAATTTATTGGAAATAAGAAGGCACTTGGTTCAAGAGCAACCTGGACTTCTTCTGTTTGAGACAGACTAGCAAGTGTTGTCCATGGTGACAGTGATGGAAAATGAAAAATAAACTTCTTCATGTATATATTTTGGGAAAGTATTTAGCATCCAAATTTCATGAAGAATATATTAATCTCTCTCTTTTTTTTTTTTTTTTTTTTTTTTTTTTTTAGCTAGAAGTGACAAAAATGACCAATTTAGTTCCATGAGGAAAGAATATGGCACTGTCTTCAATACCTCTAAAATGGCAGGAAATTAATGTTGTTTTTACATTTTTTTTAAAGAATACTTTTAGACACTCAATTAGTCTCATTCTTTTCAACTGCTAAAAATCATTTATATGCTTCCAAGAAAATTAACTGCCACATGGGTCCCAAAATCTCCCTTTCAGATGCTGCATGTGTTAAAATTGGCTGTTTGCTTACCTTAGATTTGTGATCCGATGTTAGTGTCTGAATTTTAATTTCTGTTTCTTTCTTCAATTCAAGACAATTACTTCCTCTACAAAAAAAAAGGAAAATTAAAATGTGTGCCACAAGTTAAACATCTTCCCACTCATTCAGCTCTTACTAATTAAAATCTTAATCAAAGTTGAACTGCTGTGGCGTATTGGAATGAAATTACTTCTTCTGGCAATTTATTCACAACTTACAAAATATTGTTGGATTAATGATCATTCAATTCAAACACCACATGATTAACTCTAGATTTGCCCTGCAATTATCTGTTGCTGAGGATGTGTCAAGCATCTCCTTTTATGGCACTTGGTTCCTTTTCCAGGCTTAAAATACTTTGCCAAGAGAAAGCAGCTTCTGCCTGAAAATTTACAGGCACATTCATTGCTTTGGCATGATTCTATCCTCTGTTTTAAAAGAAATTTTTGCTACTTGTTTTTAATTTGAGGCAGAAAGAAAGAAGTCATCACGACCTTAAAGAACAATTTGGGCATACTGAATTTGAACGCCTGTTGCTTCCTGTGAGGGGGTTGCAAAGAGGGTTGCAAAGGGGGGGATCTTCACCTTTGCAGACCACACCAACTTGCATAAATGAATGCAAGCCATGACAGTCCTTATATGACTTGGAAAGCAAAAAATCTTGAAGACTCACTCCTGCAACAAGCTGAATACAGCCTGGCCTCTGTGTTGAATGGGGTTGAATGCAAGTTGCTAAACTTGTTTTATGCAGGCAGAGTCCATGATTCTAAGGAATGGGCTGGTAAAATGCCATGCTGAAGCCTTCCTGATTTGCCTGTGGGTTAGGAGATGGATAACTTCTACCTCTCACCCACAGAATTTCCTTCACTAAGCTCAACTACTTGGGCTACAGATGCACAAAAAAACTATTCCTTTGCAGTTGCAAGAGGAATTTCAATTACTGTCTCACTAAAGTCAATACATTTTTGAAGGCTGCCAGGCTCCACCTTTATCAATTTTGTTTCCTTTTTTACAGAGAGGAGCTTTTACTACAGAATACAAATTCACACATTGGAAATCTCTGTTTTTTTGGTTTGGAATAATACAATATATTGAGAGGAGTCTACTGTAACATCACTGCAATATTTCTGTGTGGGATCATCCACTGAGTGGATGGAGCCACATTCATTTTATCATCTGAAGCTGGCCCTAATAAGAATGACTTTTGCTTGACTGCAGTAACATTAATCCATGTTTGCTCTAGAAAAGAAGATTTTTTAAACTCTTAACAAGTTAAAATCCTATTTTAATACCAAAGTACTGCAAAACTTATGGAGATGAGCAGAAAACTTAATCAAACAGCACCAGGAAAGCCCTTACTGAAAATAGTAGTGTGATGTCCCTTGTGTTCCCAAGGGCCACCAGAAGAATTTCTACAGAATCTTTCTGCAGAGATTTCTAACACTCGTGTGACACGTTGGAAGTAATATAAAGACATGTTCTGACCACTGCCGGAAAAAAACAAATCTGCAAAGAAAGTGTCTTTGACGACGTATGTGGGTAGCTGTAATCAGAGACTGTCTATTATTCACAGATTATTTGTCATACACTATGGAAGAGATTGTTCCTTAGGTGAATCAAACATATTTTATCTCAGATTAGTCTAATTTGTTCAATTACTAGACTTTTCAAAATTTCAGTCATCAAAACCACTGACTGATCCCTTATCTGAAAATGTAGCTTTCGTTATATCTCAAGGCAACTTCCAGTCTGGCTGGATGTAATGGGAATTGTCCCCAGCTGCAGTGCAATCCAAGGTTCAACCATTGAGTCATAGTTGGATACAAATACCCAAGGACGGCCCAACCCAATGTCACCTGTCTGTGCTCAGGCACACACATACACTTGAATTTCTAGACAGTCCTAATAAATCAGAAGGGTTGTTATGTGCCCTCAACTCCATTTCAGAGTGGAAACATGAGCATAAATTTCCCCATAAGCCTCTCTGAGATTTCTAAGCATTTGAAGTGTATGACAGAAATAGCACGGGGAGCAAAAAATCCTGTCCATCTGTCTGTGAATTAGCATATGATTAAAAGATTCTACTTTGCTGAACAGTATGCAGTTGACATTTGTCACACCATGTGGCAGAAACGAATCTTGAAAAACTGCACAACAAAATCAGAAGAGTAAGTCTTCTATAAACCTATCAAGAAGCCTTTTTTTTCAGGAAGTATCTAACAGTTTTGATATTAATGCCTTGAAAACAGGTTTTCCATGTTATTTTATAATTTTTATTGCTTGTAAAAGTTCCAAAAAGACAGCCATGGAAATGGAACATGTCCTGTACTCACTGAGCCCAGGACCCCTTATTCATCAGCTCATTTCAGTTAAATGAAGTCTGTAAGTCTTAACCAATGTATTCACTTCTAAAAATGTCATTAAATACCCCATACAGATGGGGTGAAGAGAAGTGTGTGCATAAGTACCTTGCTGAATGGGCTTTCAGAGCTGCATACACAATGACCCTGAAGGAAGCCCTTCAAATGCTTTAATACAGAACAGTGTTTTCACAGAAAGACAGTGCTGATGTTAGATTTGATTAAGCTGTTTAGTAGACACCAATAGTTATTCTTGTAACACTGAAAAACCATCAGATGACTGAGAATTCTGGAGTCCATGGGAAGTATGGAGTCATGGCAAGGAATGTTTTGCTGTGCATTGGATCTGCTTCTGGAATAGTAATTTTTTCTTTTTTTTAATGTAAACTTTTTCAGATAATTTAAAACTAGCATAAAGGTTTTGGTGTCCCTGAGAGAAGTCTTATAGAATTAAGAAAAGACACTGCAAATAGCCAATGAAATTATGTCAAACTGGCCATCAAATTATCAACTACTTTTATACTTGTCCCATTTGGGTTACTCAGGCACCATTGTTACCCAGCACTTTCCACTATTTACTGCACAGACAGCCATTACCGCATTTAACTCTCTGACATACCTTCATTTGCTCTTTTGCCTGGACAGGCAGAGGCACTGGCTTCTTCTCGGGACAACATACTGGTATGTGACTCTTCTTGAGATTCATCAATACCAGGACACTGGGAAGACTTTCTCCCCTTGAGATAATTATGGTTCAATGTCCAGTACTGCCCTGACTGTACTTACTAATCCAGCTACATCAATAACCTTCTTCTGTGTTATATTCAATGGAAATGGAATCAAACCCAGATTTAATTAATTAGTCCTGTCATTGTTTCCTCTCTGTTTGGAGAAGTAGTAATTTTTTTGAAGGAACTACTTTGACTAGAAGTATTTGGGTGCCTTTAGTTCTTTCTTGGACAAAAGAAACCAACATGAGCTTTTAAAAGAGCTTGTGAACTCTTCATAATGTAGTGAGAAGAATTATCCTTACCTTATTTACTTTTGACAGATCTAGGTCTGTTCTGTTTCAAGTTCGTAACATGCGCACTCAAAACCCACTGCCATTTCAAATCATTTATAAAACAAAAAATGTTTGTGGAAGAATCCAATGCCAAAGAGGCATCTGTGTTTAGCATTCAGTGAGTTGGCTGCCAGTTGCTGTTGCCAGATGACAACAATAGGAAATTTAGGCTAACTATTAGCATAGGTTTATACAGAACTCAATAAAGTAATTCCTGCTGTAGGTCAGTATTAGACAATAAACCTCAAGCATAGGGTGAAAGGTGGAGAGAAGCAGCTGCTGCCAGATTACAGAAAAGCAGCAAGGCAATGACAGCTTCTGCTACTTTATCGCAGCTGGGACTACAAGAGGGAGATTTTCTTAAAGTCACCACTACGCTCCAGGAACTTTTCAAGTACAATTAAGACGTTCACACAGATAATGTCCCAGGCCCTCAACTACTGCAATCCAAAACAGCAGCTTCACTCAAGTCAAAGGAGGAATATTGATTTATCCCAGTTGAGACTCTGAAGGGTCTTGGGTAAAAAGAAACTTAAACTTGACAGCACAGCAAAACTCCATTGTTCTGAAACAGGATTTAGAAGCCACCCTTTTCCCCAAAGTCAATTCATTGCTTCTATTTTGTCAGTAGAGCTAATGAGGTCCTTGGACTGCTCTCACTGAACATTTCTCAGTGACATTCCCTGGGGAATGCAGTGAGACGAGATCAGACCACAGAAATAAAAAATTGATGCAACTCCTTTGCTTTTACTTTTCAAACTCTGATAGTAGAAGAATAGACAAAGGCCAAGAGAGTACAATATTTACAGCCCATTGTTAGAGCCTTCAAGCAGTTCATAGTCAGTTTGATGTAGGACACTGGTTCAAGCTGCAATTCATTCATACAAATGACCTTTTTGCAAATGTTTTATTCCAGACAACAAAAGCATAACATTTAAGTCCAAAAAAAAAGTATTTAAAATAGTATCTTACCCTTTCTTCTTCATTGCCTTCTCTAACATTTTCTCATATGATCCCTTTTCTTTATCATATTGTGCCACTATTTTATCAATTTGTGTGCAGTGCAACTTCTGCATAGCGCTGTGCTCCTGGAAAACAGTAGGACCTTACAATTAGGTTGCTGGATGTTTAATGTTTAGCTTTCTTACAGTGTAAAAATATCAGTGCAGTGTAGAAACAGAAAACTTAGACATGGAATTTAATCTGGTTTAGACATTTGGTATTAAAGGTTCCAGATATTCTACAGTAAATGTTAAAACATTTATTCTTTGTTTGAAAAATGAGAATCTATAGGAGACCTTAAAAATATGGTATATGGTGACCTTATTAACCAAAGAACAACAGGAAAATACATAATCTTTTTAAATAAATGTTCATTTAAGTGTAATGTAAAAAAACATATTTAAAAGCTCTAATTATATCATTCAAATTTTCTGAAAGCAGAGGAGAACAAGACTTAGCCCAGCCCCCTCTTCCTCTCATATCTCACACCGAATACAGTGCTAGCCCCTTGGCCACTGCAAATCAAATAGCTCTAAGTTCAAACAATAGCTAAAAATCAAATTATTAACAACTGACATTCTGAATACCTGGCCCATGACCCCTAATTACCACAGCAATCTTATAATTAAGAAATTCTGTCTTGTTGCAGAGCATCTCCCTTGGCAAATGACAGTAAGCTGTGCAATATGACTTTCAGCTACACGTGCAGACTGCTGCTAATAACCACTGCCTGTTTCCCACCCTGGTCCCAAACAGGACAGCACATTTAGGGCTACCTGTGGAGTATGACATATCAGTGCCAACCTGCTGTTACTACTATAGTTATGTGACTTGCATTGGTGAAGTGGCAGAGGAAGTTATCTATGGAAGGGGATGAAAAAACTGTTCCTAGTCGGTCAAGAGAGGTTCTCCTCCCCCTCTATTCTGCATTGGTGAGGCCGCTTCTGGAGTATTGTGTCCAGTTCTGGGCCCTTCAGTTCAAGAAGGACAAGGAACTGCTTGAAAGAGTCCAGCGCAGAGCTACTAAGATGATGAAGGGAGTGGAACATCTCCCTTATGAGGAAAGGCTAAGGGAGCTGGGTCTCTTTAGCTTGGAGAAAAGGAGACTGAGGGGTGACCTCATCAATGTTTACAAATATGTAAGGGGTGAGTGTCAGGGAGATGGAGTTAGGCTTTTCTCAGTGATGACCAGTGACAGGACAAGGGGTAATGGGTGCAAATTGGAGCATAGGAGGTTCAAGGTGAATATCCGAAAAAAAAATTTTATTGTAAGAGTGACAGAGCACTGGAACAGGCTGCCCAGGGAGGTTGTGGAGTCTCCTTCACTGGAGACATTCAAAACCCATCTGGATGCGTTCCTATGTGATGTCCTCTAGGTGACCTTGCTCTGGCAGGGGGGTTGGACTAGATGATCTTTCGAGGTCCCTTCCAACCCCTATGATTCTGTGATTCTATGATTCTATGATATTAAATTCCTTAAGAGGGCAATCTGTGGCTACCACTGTCTTGCTTGAAACCTCTAGAAATGTATTCCACAACCATCCATTGTACTGTTTACTGTTAGAGAATATATCAAGATAATCCTTCACTATGCTTCCTCTTGTGTATAACCCAAGAAGCTAAAAAACTAATTGACATCCCTGCAAAATATTTTAAAAAATCCAAAACACAGATATTTTACCTAAACAGTACTCAAGATCAAACTTGATAAAAAAGATAGAAGTCAATGCTTGTTACTGAGACACATCAGCCATTCTGCAGTTGCACAGTAATATTCACACTGGGAAATTAAAGTTACTTCAGGGAATGTGGGCAGGGATTACTTTATTTCAAAAGCTGACTACTGTAGGTGTTTTTATTAATACATTGTTTAAAGAAAAACATTTCAGCAATATAGAGAAGTAGCTGGACATATTATTTTCAAATCACCAAAAGCACAGGTTCCCAGACCTAAGATTCAAGAGAAAGTTATTCCTTGCAAAAAAATTGCTACTACAAAAGTATTCTGTTTTGCTTGATGGCATTTCTGTGTACTGGTATTAAAAAGGTGCATTTCACATGCCTGGTTTTTAAACAGACACATGAAGGATGTTGTTTTCTGTACTTTTGAAGATATCGCACACTGTTTACTGCACACTGTCCCTTAAATAATGGCAGCATTATAGATTACATAAAAGAACACAATCCACAGATGGGCCAACAGTTTCAAACTCCTTGCAGCAGCTGCTAATCTACTTTAAAGTGGCAAAACATGCCTGCGATGACATTTTTCACACAGACAGAACCCCAGGAGCCTGGCCTTTCTGATACCAACTCTTCAGATCCCACCGGTTCTTGTGGCACCTCAATAATCTCATGCAATAAGATAACGCTGAGAGTTGATCCTATACAAATAATGTTTTTTTTCCAAAGTCCATTTGTTAAGGTGAGGATTCTCAAGAAAGCTCACTCTTTTCTTGACAGGGACACTTCCTTCCTGACCTATCCTGTAGGACTAGCTTTGCTTATTGTCCAACAGATGACAAAGAATTTGCCCAAGTAGTTAACTACAAAGACCGACATATAATCCTTGCAACACATTCACCCATAAAAATACTGTATTTCTCATGTCATCATCAAAGGAATCTGTGTTAGCTTCACTGTTTTCTCACAGTGACCTGTCTCATTCCAAATCACAATGCCCTGTTAGGTGGAACTAGCTCACAGTGCAAGTAAATGGGCTGTTTTGAATCATGTTCTTGCCCATAAGAGCAATTATCTGTTCTTTAGCAATCCCAACAGCAGCACAATGCTACCTCTGTCATAGACCTGTACACTTAGCTTTTCAAAGACTAAACCAGCCTGAGAATAGTCACTCTTCCCTTTAAACTCTCTCTTCCCTTCCTATTCAGGCCACAAACTCAGTACAAGGTTTGGTTCAAAAAATAGAGGCAACAGCTGTTGCAGAACTGAACAGGTTCTTCAGGAGCGGAAGAACTATTCTTGCACGCTGACTCTGAACCCGGACTTGCTATGAAATACTAACACTCTCCAGTATTTAATATAGTTTGTCCTGATTTTGATTTCTACTTGCTGTATTATTCCCTTGGAGTCCTTCAGGATTTCCTTAAAAGCTTTGTTCTGTCTTTGCAGAGCTTTATATGTGCCCTTCTTTCCTTGAACAACATGAACAATCATACTTCATTTACTTATTCCTCCAGATCTCTGGAGTGTCTCCGGCTAAATGAGAGCCAACCTGTTTCTGGAATGGTTAAGTTCACTCTTCTTAATACACAGTTTTTTCAAGTTGATCACAAATAACTAACCACAGAGCTCTCCTGCTGCATCCCAGCTGATGACTACACCAAGCACTTCCCTAACATCATCTGTGAGCTAACATGGCCACACTTTTCTGCTTCTCTTCAAGCTGAAGAAATTGTCCTTCCTGCAGCCTTTAGCAAGGCACACTCAAGACAGGCACTTTCTTGCTAGGACAGACTTGTGCTCTGTACTTCAGACCAGCAGGACACAGGCTGGCTCAACCCTAAAATAGCTGTGCTTGAGCTAACGCTGAAAGCCCTTCTGAGTGCACAGCATTTTCAGACTGTGGCTGGCAATTTTTTCCTCTCATTAGAGGAAGCAAGTGCAAGCCTGAACAGATAGATCAATCTTTTAACATTAGCAAGTGCAGTCCTAGCTAAGATTTCCTTACACTACTGTGGGTTACATATATCAGGTATCATTGAGTATGGCGGTTTTTCATTCTCTCTGGTAATTCTGCAGTCTCTCCAGTGCCCATCTTCAATGCAGCACCCTCTCACATCATTACTGCCTTTGTTTTCCAGGCTGTCTGTCAATATGTCATGCATGAGGGAGCTAGATAAAATCATTACCTGAAAAAGGTGAGCTTTGGATGCTTATATGGGTCAAACAAACATTCACTGAGACTCAGGGAGACATATAAAGGGTTGCTAAAGGGAAAATTCACTCACTGGAGCTTTACTACATTTAAAACACATATGCCTTTCTTGGTGGTCCAACTACTGTTCCCTATTTTTTTTCCTACAATTTAAGTAGGAGCAGTCTGAGCTAGTCGGTGCTGCAACTTTTTTCAATTAGAATGTGTTGCTCAGAGGGCTCTCAATGATCATACCTTTGCATGTTTCTTCTTTAAGGCATTCAGCTCTTTCTGCTGTTTCTTTAAATGCTTTATATAAGCCTGCAAAAAAAGAATCTGGATCAATTTTTTTGTGGTCATATTGACTGTAACCAGATAAAATCCTGGCTACTTGAATAATCAGAAACACATATTGAAAAGCTTCTGTCCATACTTACCTTCATTTGCTTTAAATCTTCTATCTTCACTTGAGGGATAAGGTCTATACCTAGAAAGGTATTGATACAGTTTAGCTAAACTTTCATACATCCTAGTATATACTCATACTTTTAAATTTTAAATTTTAACGCAGAAACCTACATCTAAGTTAGCCATTAATTAATGCTTTTCACCACATTAAAAATAATTGCAGGTTAATGAGAAAATTGTTCATCAGGATACAGCTAAGATATATAGTTTGCTTTTCAAATGCACTGCTCAATCAGCTGCCTTGTGACAAAAGAAACTGCAGGTTAATGAGTATATTTTCATCTCTTACAGTCCTGAAGTGTCAAAACACAGCAAAGACTTGAAAAAAGCTCCTTTTCTGCAAACACAGCAAACCATTTAAGTACATTAAAATTGAATCAGGCAAACTTTTGAATTTTGGTTCGTAGCTGGAGATTGCTCTGGCACCAAAGGCTTCAGGGGAGAGGCTTCTTGGGTAAGGTTCTACATGACTACAGCAAGGGTTAACTGAGATTAGATATACTACTCCTCCCAGTTTAAAACACTAAAATCACAGGAGTGAAAATTTACCTGCAGTCTCTATGTTAATGAAGGTAAAATGTGAATTTTGCTTAATACCACGCTATAAGAAAAGAAGCTATAGTATGCACCAAGACTAAAGGAGAATTAAAAATGGAGGAGAAACACAAAACCGTAAGAAGTGAAAAATCTAATGAAAATTCAATACAAGCAGATCTATCACAGAAGACTAACACTACTATCTGGATTAATGAAAACAGTTTTGATCACTTTAACTGCAATGCAAAAAAAAGCCAATCTCATTTCATGTTTATGATTCAATGTATTTTGTGACACCATTTTTTTCAACTGCTTAATACCTCCTACATGTAGTCATTAGTTGAAATGTCAATACAATGCCATGACTGTTGTAATGTGTATATTTTTTCTGAATTTTTACACAAAAATATTTGCCTGTACATAAATATGCTGCACATATATTTAGTTAACTGCTCTGAATAGTGTCTGTGGACTGTAAGATTCCCCCTGCCTTGAAAAGGACTTTCTGCCTCTAAAGGTGAATTTCACTGGAAAATATTCAGAGGCTATAAAAAACAAAAAGGGGGGGAGGGAATGTAGGCAATCTCCTTAGGGAACATAAATTTTCTATTTTCATAAGATTCTGCTCAATTAAATTATATGGTATTAATGTTTGTTTAGTAAATGAGACTGGAACAGATTTAGGCACAGATAGAGGCTGAAGTTTTCCAATACACAAATCACTTGCGTATTACTGAAAGTGAGAGATCAAACCCCTCCAACATTCTTGTGCATTTGAAAACCTTCCCCAGACACCCTACCTTGCTGGATATATAATTTTTAATAGTAAGGTGAGTTGTATATTGTAACAATGGCAGAATTATTCAGATCTTAGATCACAGAGATAAGTAATACAAAATAGGCATTGTTACCTGGGATATAAAAATTAACAGCCCTATTTTAAAATGCAAGAATATGGATAAAAATGGTTGCAGAAGAAGGATGCAGAAGATTCGCAGAGGAGTATATAGCTACTGAAATTTCAGTTTAAGATCAGGGCTGCATCAGGCATGCTGTGTTCTAAATAAACTTCCTCAGGAATTTCTTTTAAAAGTCAGACTCATTTACTTTGTTCACCAACCTGACTCCATGGCAACTAGGAATTATTAGTTGCCCATCCCAGCAAATTTCATGCTTAAATAATGCACAGTAAAACTAATACTTGTATCTTGGTGATGATACATGAAATATGAAAGCACCTCATAAAATAAAGCATCTCACTGCATAAAATAATCTGGGCTTTACACCAGGTAAGAACTTTCATAGAATCATAGAAAGGTTAGGATTGGTAGGGATCTTAGAGATCATGCAGATCCAACCCTCCTGCACCAGCAGGGACATGTCCCACTATATCAGGTTGCTTAGAGCCCTATGTTACCTGGCCTTGAAAGAGTTCAGCTGTCAGAGACAACCTGTTCTATTGCCAAAAGTGACTCCAAATGGCATCTTGTTTCTCAGGAGATCCCTTCACATGTGTGTATTCAGTTATGTCTGTGTCTGCTTAAGTTTAAGAATAAGAGCAGTCAGCACTCCTTTTCACTCCTATCAAACTATCCCTTTGGGCCAAAATGGATTAAAAGAGAGCAAACCAGATTTTAATTCTGGTGGCCCATTAACAGAAATATTTATTGTATTTCATTCAGCAGTACAAATTTGTTTTCTCACTTAATCTTCATTAGGTGTAATGATATGTGAGAAACAAATAATACCACTTGACTCCATAAGATAGTTTTGCAGAGTGACCAGTGAATAATGAGGAAAAAACAATCACTTACAAACACATTTGATATGGCTATTTTTTACAATAAACATATCATTAACATAATCACTATTCTAAGTAAAATCACACATTGAAAACGTTTCTAATTGTTGGGAAATCTCTACAAAATCCAATGAATCCTAAATACCTTTAATTACTTAAATCTGCAGTGCCGTGAAGGGATTTGTAGAGAGAGGAAAAAAAAGCAGAAGAGTTCTTGTGGAGTATACCAGAATACAGTAATTTCTGCTCGCCTTCCTCCAGCATGAGTAAACTACTCCTAAAGTAATGCAGGTTACTACTACTGGCAACAGGTATACAGCTGTGAAAGGTCACATAGTAAAACAAAGCTGTGTTGGCTTTATACAGCCATTGTCGTAATACACAACGCTTTACGTACTGAAAAGGCAAAGAATTAATAGAACTGCAAAACTAAAACTGAGTAATGAGTACTTCTCTGTGACTTTCTGAATCACTTCAGAACTGTGGAGTGTCTGCCTACCTTTCCTGGCGTCGGTCCCAGATCCAAAACCTGCAGTGGTACTTGGTCGAAGTTCAGAGCTACTCTGGGGTGTTACGTTGGCTTTGGCGTTATTGGCTTTTCCTTTTTTATCATTCTTTGACGTGTCATTTGGTACATCAGCTATATCACTCTGAAAGAAACATTCATATTGTGATAACTTAACAGTTATTTTACCCGTAGTATAAAAGTCAGGGTATGGGAAATTTCTGAACTTGCCTACTTTAAAGATAGTTAAGAAAGCTACAACATACTTTCAAACAACACTATACTCAGTGAAGTATTTGTAACCTATTTTAAATGGCTATCTACTAAAACATGGCTTCTTCCTCATTGCCCAAAATCTCTGCTTCTAAGGGATATGTTGGTTTCATATGTGAAAAGTCAGTTAGTGAGTGGTGTTTCAGCACGTTAACTAACATAAGCCAATGTATTTCAGAGTAGGACAAAGAGGCCTATATTTGAGAAACTATAAACAACTATCAACTGGAGCAAGACTAGTTTACTTTAAAAAAAGAACATAAAATGAACATCAAGGGGCTGTGTTTGCCAGTAAGTTCTACTTACAGTTTCAATACCCATAGCTCTCATTTGGTCTGCTCTTTTTTCTGTAATAGACAAAAATTTCTTTGGATCTGATAAAGCATCCACAATATCTGTAAGAAAAAATATAATCAACTTGTTATGATCTTCAGAAGTATTTAGAAATGAATCTTTTACAAGAGCTTTATTCTACCCTTGTTACAAGCCATGGCTTGCAACAATAGTCCAACCATCCATAGTGAACTGGCAACATTGAATGTGCCCATCACCACAGGGCTCCTACACATTAGGAACATGAATCAGTTTATAATGCACCAAGGGAGTCATTCCAATCCAGGTACCTTATTTAGGAAAAAACTGACTCCGTCAGATTGAAGTTACCTTAACTTACTTCCAGTTGATGACACCAGAATTGAAACCAGAATGCGATGTCCTGAGCCACAAAGCTCTAACAACTTTGTCTCTTGGTTATTTAGGGAGTGCTGACTGACTTGAGACTGCAGGAAGCTGAATTAAATGCTGTTGTATTTCCTAGATAAAGAGCAGTATCAGATGGGTGGTCACAGCGATGGGGAAAATCTGTTCCCAACTAGCCTTTGTGATGCTCCATGTCTGCAACATGGCAGGCTGTGAAACAGCTTTTCTATGAACATAATGACCAATATTTGAATCTTGGACATGACATAGTAATACTAGCAGTACTGTAGCATTACCCAGCACTGGATACTCTATAGACTATTGAATCTGTTTTCCATATGCAGTGATAAATGTGCAAGCACAGGTTTACAGAAAAAGACACGAGTCTTTACCTCTATATTGAGGAATTCCTTTCAGTGCTTAACTTCAACAGTCAAAGAATTCACAAATGGCACAGGAGGCCCTCCACAGCACAAAACTATTTAACAAATTAAACTGATTCAGTGCCTACAATAATAATGCATTCAGAGAGAGCTGCAGTGATAGGTTCTGATGATCCCTCTGAAACTGTAACTTCCGTATTATGGGTAAAAAAGTCAATGGTTGCAGTGAGTAGTCTTCCTTGTCAGAGCAGGAACTTAAGAAAGGAAGTTTGAACACTGCACCTGACTGACCTCTAATTCACTCCAAAATATTGTAATATAATTGACTGAGGTTTTTTTTGTCAAGATTGTTAGGAAGGCCACAGACAGGCCCTCACTTATAAGGAAGCTGTTTCTTTGCAGAATACCACAAAGCCCTATTTTCGGCTGCTTATGAGTAACAGATAAATGCTTTTGTACCCTTATATTCTAGATGGTCTTACTAGCATAATAGGCCATTTTTTCTATAATGACCGTCCTGACACTCACAGTTTTCATCATCACTTGAATTTGGCCCACATTTCATGTAATCTCTTCAGTCGTTTTCCATGTCAGGTTACAATGATGCAAGACAAAGAATCTGGTCCTCTGACCAGGTCTGTAAAAATATCCATCCCATCAAAGTTTTGGAAAGAAACTTGCTATCCTCCTTGTGCAAACTAGAGGCTGGACTATATAATGTCCTTTCCAACTTATGATGTCCTATGAAATGTTCCTCCAAAGTCACTGAGGGCATTTCCCACAAAAAACCACAGGCTGAGCTCCCATTTTGAAAAAAAAAAAAGTTGTATTAAATACATAGCATTACCCTTGTCAGCTCTCTTTATCTACACAAATAGGTTGTCTCTGTTGTGACTCAATGATGTATTCTGAAACTTACTTAATATACACAAAAACATGCAGAATTTATTTTCTGTCAGAAAACTTACTTGGGTGCCTAAGCTTTTCTTACTGTACAGAGCAGAGGTGGCCAACGTAGAACCACAGAATAGCTTGGGTTGGAAGGGACCTTAAAGCTCATCTAGTTCTAACCCCTCCCGCATGGGCAGGGACACTTTCCACTAGACCAGGTTGCTACAAGCCCCATCCAAACTGGTCTTGAACACTTCCATGGGAGGGACATCTAGAGCTTCTCTGGAAAACCTGTTCCAGTTTTTCATCACCCTGACAGCAAAGAATTTATTCCTAATACTAATTCAAGACCCTTAGTGCAGTGAGGAAGGTGCACAGAAGCATGTCTTTTTGTCCTTGGCATGCTCTCATCAATGACAATCCAGGACTACCCTGCTAATGTGATGTGTCATTTGAAAATGGAACTTAATTATCATGAGCTTCAAGCTAAAAATTACTAACATATTTGGGAGAGTGAGACCTTTGTAAACTGCATTACTAACCATACAGGCACATCACCAAAGGCTCAGCAGTTCTACAAGGGGGATGTGACTCATCATTGCTTCACACATTGTTATTTGTCCTCTGCTTACGTTTTTCTTTCTCCCCAGTGAGGTAAGGTGGGAGTGAAGAATAGCATTTAGTAGAATAACTGCAATTAAATATAAAATGAGGAAAATCACCGGACAAGTACATTACTTAGGACTTGAACCACTAACCTAAGTAGCCACGCTTACTTACGTACAGACTTCTGTAATAGAAGTTACTCTTTGGAGAATGTGATTTCATTTGCATTAATTTGTGCCAGTATTGTGTTGTATTTGGGGCAGACTGGCTGATGCAAATGAACTATAAGAATTTACTAAGTTATATGAAAAATAAAATAATGCATCTTTTCAGACCTACAACGCATCACTCATTCTGGTTATTATTCAGTGCAAGTTTTTAAATCTTACTCATACAAGTTACAATTGAGCTATACCTATACACAGCTATTGAACTGAGCTATACCTTCCCACAAGTTTGCTAAAGCAACCACAGAGATCCTAATGATAGCTCATAAAACTGTGAGAGGTTCATTGCAGATGGTAAGTAATTTAAAAACACATGCCAAGAGAATACTAATGATTCCACCTGAGTGTCAAAAGCTATTCCCCAGTTGCTCATCATTCTGTTTTTCTACATCAAAGATATAGGAGACACATCAAAACTATCTGGGAAGGGAGAGAACTAATAATTGAGCTCATTTATTTCATGTTAATATGGAGTCTGTTTTTCCCAACACTGGCAGTAAACTATGACAACAGAGTTCTCTCATTGTAGTAGCATTTTCTGTAATGATACTGTTACTTAGGGGTAGTAATGTTTTTCTAGCTCCTCACCTCTATCAGATAAACCATCTCTACCAATGCTGACGATGCAGTAGATCAAACAGTACTGAACTGCACACAATTTGCAAATTCTAAACTGGTGTTCAAGTTCTCTTTGAAAAACAAGTCTTTCAGTTCTCAATTTATATACTGTAGTTTAAAAAAGAAAATAAAAAGTATTTTCTGTCTATCTGTCCAGTGCACTCAGCAGTTTGAGCTAAGTTTAAATTCTACTGTCAGAGAAAGTGGACTATCATTCAGAAAAACATCAATCCCAAATCAGAAGTATGCCTCTAGTTAAAAATAAATAAGTAATATTTTAACTGAGTCACTTATAGTAAAAAACTTAAGAATAATGCAATAAAGAATTAAAGCACATGCTGAAATGTGTCCCTTAGATTCACGGTTCAATTAATGCCTCAAGAATCTCAAGCTTAAGCAGAAACTTACATTTGCCTTGAGACAAAGTCCCTGAAGTTAAATACAGCAGATGAAACATGGTGCATGTTAGTGCTGTGACAAAAACTGTATCTGACTTGCCAGCAATCAGGATTTTAAATATGAACAACACCAATGCTTCTGCAAATGCTTAAGTTTTTCCACAGTATATTGTTGCTGAAGCCTAGGCCTGTTTATTTTTTTTTCAGTATGGATAAATACCACCAAACTGAGTCTTGAAGATACATTATCTAAGATTTAGGAAAGTTTTCTCTTTCTCCAGTTTGTACTATGGAAATTACAGTCAGAGAAGTTGTAATTCTGTTCAAAGGCATCAGGTTTGAAATTATTTTTTGCGAAGACCAAATATTTTTATTAATGTTTCACCAATCAACTATAAGTTGAATTTCATTTTGCTGCAGAGTCAGGGCACTAACACTTAACCCAATTCCTATTTTAGAGTTTTAAATGGTTTATGTATTGTCTAATATATGAGTGAATTTCTTCTGCAGTGAAGAAAACATTTCCCAGAGGTACACCCTCAGGGTGAACTTACACATTACACTGATTTAAGTGGTGCAATGATTATTCTCAGCTGTTTCTTCCTATCCACATTTGGCAATTTGCCACCACTCAGAATAAATTACTATTGCCCTGCCAACCCGATCATGGAAATGGCCCACATTACAAACAACTTCCCTGAAAACCCCAAAATAATAAAAACATACCAAAACCACATAAAATTGGGAGAGAAAAATGCAGAAAGGTTTTGGATGCTAACTTCTTCCACATTTTTAACAATATGCCAATATTCTTAACAATACAAAAGTAATTTTGATTGAAAACACACATAAATTCTGCAGCAAGTGTTTACACCTAGAGGCCAAACAATGTAGCTAAAATAAAACCTTAGAAATACTTATGTCACAAAAAAATGTAATTAAAAAATTCAAATTCACAGAATCACAGAATGTTTGGGTTGGAAGGGATCTTAAAGATCATCTGGTTCCAACCCTCCTGCATGGGCAGGGACACCTCCCACTAAATAGGGTTGCTAAAAGTCCCGTCCAACCTGGCCTTGAACACTTCCAGGGATGGGGCATCCACAACCTCCCTAGACAACCCCTGCCAGTTCCACACCAACACTCAAGACCTACAAGCAAACTGAGAACCAGGTTTAGCTCACCTCCAAAACCATCAGGCACATATGTTTTAAGCACAATGTTGCAGAAAACCGTTGGAAGAGAGAGTGGTTTATTGCCCTCATTCCGAAGGGAAATGTGTCTGTAACCTGCTTGCAGACCATCCAGAGGCAGGATCCTTTGACCAATCAACTTATTATTGTCATCATACACTGCTATTCGCAGGACAGCAAGATCAGGAAGAATAACCTGGGAAGTCATAAAATGAAGAAAATCAATTACTCGAATGCAATAGCACCCTCTCCTCCTCCCGGGTTAGAACCATTCACTCACAGAAACCGGCTATCATCACCATAAGATAACGTTCCCTACAAACTGCACACTTTAAGATTAATCTTTCCTAGAAGAGCTTTTTTCACCCTAAATCCTAAATTCACCCTTCAAATCCTGAAACTTAGACTTACACTAACTAAATATTTTGCAGATTTCTTTTTCATTGTTGAAAACTAGTGACATGGGTAAGGCAGGTAAGTACTGCCTGGGAAGTGACAGATACAGTGACAATTGAAAGGTAGGCAGTGCTGAATCAGGAGGAACTATGACAGAAAGATGGGTTTTGGGATACATCAAGAAAGGCAGTGAGGAACAGAAAGAGCAGAGGGTAGATGGTACACATGGTGGGCAGGGATGCTGCCAGCTAGCTGCAGCTGTCAGCCCCCATCTGGACTGACCAAAACAATAAGCAAAAAATACCCTCTTCCCTGAACAAAGGTGCTGCCCACGTGCACAGCACAGGGAGAAAGAGACAGCCTAACCTGAGAGGTGCGCCCTCTCTGCCAGCTTGGGAAAGTCTTCCCATTACTTCTCTACCTGCCTCTACTCATCGATGCTTAAAGGACAAAAGGAAAAAACTCAGTAAAACTGCTTCTACTTTCTCACTTGGACTTTCCTCCCACATTTCCACTGTTGGGGGGCACAAAATAAAGTAAGATTTTAGTTTCCGAAACCACCAAAGCCGTTCACTGATATGCTGCTCTACTTGTTTGTAACTGAACACTCCCAGCACAGGTTACCACCAGCACTCATCCCATCCTCCCCCTCACACAACAGAGTGACAACACAGAACTTGGGTTAGAATGGCTAAAGCTTTATTTTAATTAAAATAAAAACAAGAAAACATGACAGAAGAACAATCAAACACACTACCTGAGAGCAATGTGTCAGGTTAACCATCAGATTGAAGAGAATACTGTAACCCAAATAGGGCAGGTAAGATCTCTCCTCTACAGGCCACAAATCAGCACATCTTTAACTACCTGATGTGCTCAGATCCAGATTTGCTAGGGAGCAGGAACAGAGACCAAGAAGTTTATAATTCTCCCTCCATTAATTTGTTCTATGGTATCTTGGTAGGCACTTTCACCCTCTTGACATTCTAGCACTATGCACCACACACAATGATTTCCTCCAACTAGAGGGATTGCTCCTGCAGTGTTTATGTCATTAATCTGCTTACTCATCAATATATATGACTTGATTACAATGCTAAGCCTGATATGATAAGGACCTTGGTTGACTTACAGTATGAGATATTAAAGAGAATGTACAACTGTGTAATAATTCATTGGAGCACTGGCCTCAACCACTGTACCCATGCCATGATACACAGGTACCACCTTTTAGACCGAAGCTGTGTGCACCCTGTCATTTATGGGACTTCTGATTTAATAAATAAGAATGCAGCAAATGCTGGCCATATGAGCAGCAAGCCATGGACAGCTTGCTTGCCTGTTGTTGTACCTAAGCATCTTCCTTGTGCTTCCTCATATACAGAGAAAAGCCCTTGAAGTCACATTCATTCCAGAATATATACAAATCCAGGAAAACCTCTTGCATTAACTGTAATTCTATTAAAAACTGGTTGTACTATTAATAAAACAGATTATGTGTGTAATATATCCCATTGTGAAGCGTTATATCACCATTTGGCAAAGTCAGTCACTTTGGAATAAAAGAGCAACAATTTTGCATGACAACAAAACAGGTGTAAGCAAAACAGATGTCAAAGACAGCACTGCTGACACATGTAGTCTGGATGAAATTCCAGTCAACAGAAAAAAAAAAAGAAAAAAAAAGTGTGTATCATATCTATAAAGACTGAGAGATAAAAACTGAACACAGATGATTGATCTCTCTCTTTAAATCCCCCATACCAAGAAAAAAAAATTGTTTTTCTTTTGTTATTAAAAGAAAATAATAAAGAAAAAGGTACATGATGCACATGGACTACTGAAGGAGGGAGCTGGCAACACGTCTGAGGAACACAGCACCCTTCCAACTTTTCCATGTAATAACATTGACTTTAGCTTTGGATGCAGCATCTCACCTGCCCTCTGGGCTGAAGGAACAGTGCAAGATAGCAGCCACTGCCAGGGCAGGGAAGAAATCTCCAAGGAATGATGGTGTCCACCAGCGGGGGCTCATTCTGAGCAGACTGCATACCTTGAACACTGGCATGCCCACGGAGGAGGTGGCTACCTCCCAGTGGGAGGAGGAAGCAAAGGGGAAGGAAAAGCCAAACAGAAACAAACAAACAAAAAAAAAAATCATGTGATAGCTACAGAGGTTATCAGTCACAAAAATAAACCAAAGCAAAACAAAAAGAAACCAAACCAAAACACTAACAAGCTCTCGAAAGCTTATTTCAGCTTCAGATTGTTTACCATAGTAAACAGGAATCCTACAAACCCTTTTTCATGGGAGCAGTATTTATTCATGTGAGCAGTCAGACTGAGGCAGGCAGGATCAAGTGAGCAAGGATGCTCATATGCAAAAGGGAAGGCAACCACAAACTGTGCTTTCCAAATATCCTACCTTTCGAAATACAAATGATTCTTCATTGTAAACAGGGTTCAGACCATTGTTCATCACCATGCGTGTCCGAAACTCTTTACGTATCGTGTCCGTGGGTAAACCATACATATCCACTTCTACATACGTACCAATTTTTTTGTCTGATAAGAACTGACCAGATATTACCTGCAACACAGTGACATGGCAGTGAGGAAGAGCAATACAAATACACAGCTTTTTATGAATACTGCACATATCGGTATTTTTCTATTGAGAGCAGCCTGAAAAATGCTTCATACAGAACAGATATATTTATATCTCATTAAAATGGTATCGTTAGTTCTAAATTTGCATTGCTCATTTGTATTGCTTTGGAAATGCTTTTGCAATAAGACCTTAAATATATCCTTAATTTGAAATGACTGTGCTCATTGTGCTATGGTATTAACAGTTGTAAGTCAGTCAGCTCAATTAGTTGAGGTCTCAGTGATGTGTTCACTTTGTTACTGAAGGACACTGAACGAAGCAACCTGATGAGGCACTGCTATTCTGCAACTTTAAACTTTCTGTTCAGAAGCACTGCCATCTGTCGTATGTCTTGACTACAAAGAGGTGAAAGGAAGCTATTGCTCTGCTTCCACTTTGGTAAAGGTTTCAAACTAATCATACACCAGTCTAATTCCGTATTATGTGTCTGGATGGCAGGATGATTAAAAAGTAAAAAAAAACAAAAAAACCCCACAACTCCTCTAGATGGTTATGTTATGTACAGGAAGACTTGTTGCAATTTTAGTCCAAGATTAGTCTAGCCACAGCAGGTGATTACTTCAGGGAAAACCTTTACTCCACCAAGATGATCTACTATTTAAAAATACAGCCAATATTTTCATTACTGTGATCAACAAGGGAAGAAAAAAACCTGAAACATGTTTTCAGAGACCTAAGCTCATTTCATGCCCGTTTCATGATCTCACATTCTTCCAGAGAATACTCTGGATAACAAATCTGAGAAGTAATGTGGCTGAGGATACCCCCTCTGCCATCACTGGCTTCAGTCCACTCAACTCCTTATTAACATAATTGATATGCAATTTTATACTGGTTTTAGTCACACAAGAAGTGCAAGTGCAAAATACACTATCTAAGAACTATCTCTTGTGATGCTTAAAACTTACGTTCTTACCACCAGATCCCTCTTTACTCTTGGAGGGATTGTACTGTTATTAAGATTAAAGAAAAACAACATTAATAAAAAGTTCTTGTTCTTCTGGGGGTGTAAATGAAACTAAGTTAAATGTCTAGTACAAACAATGAACCCTTGGTTGGAGAGGGTTTGAAATTTCCATGCTGCACATAGAAAAGGGTAACTGAAAGTTTAAGTCTTATTAAGCTGCATGTTGGGTATTTGAGCAAGGAGAGTAAAGTGTTAAGTCATAAAACAGGTTTCACAATTGTCAGCTCTCCTTCCAAAACATGGTACCTAACGATGATTTAGAACTGCAACAGAAGTTTTATGGACTTGGTCACTCACAGATAATTCCAAAGTAATACCTTTAACACAGGAACCATTTTTCTCTACTTATATTGAAAAGATCCTGTCATGTGTGCCTATATTCCTCCTTGCTTTGTGGTGACAAGTGATGTTTGCATAACTTCATACTGTCCACAGAAATTATTTGTGTGGGCTGATGTAATTCAAAAAGAGCATAAGGGGTTTTAAAATTCAGTGATAATGTATAATAACAAACCATTTCTAATTCTATGAATTACGGTTTTTTTCTGAATTACATTATTCTATGTTCCACTCAGGTCAAGTAAACATAGATGTCTTAGCCAGCAGTAAAAAACAACAACAACAGAGAAACAATTAGGATATCTACGAAATCCCAACATGTTTTCTAAAGATATCCTATTTCTGTTGATGTTTAAATGCAATTTTGGATGTGATAAAATTACAGAAGATTGTCTATTGCTGTTTTACCTGTACAGAACATGTTGCAGCAATTACACCATCTACAGGAGTTTCAGAGAAAGGGTCAAACGTTCGATCTGGTCTTCGCATGAAATCTGGTTTAAGTAGATACCTTATTTTAAAAAAAAACAAAAAAAACAGAAGAAGAAAATTATTTTGTGTGGAAAATAAAACTTTATGAAATACAAATAAAATGGATATTTCTAGCTTTAAACAATGACCTCTCCTTCAGCACTGTAAAATACAGACTTGCATTCTACCTGCACATGTAAGGAAGTAAAAGGAAATGTTACGCTTGGCTAGAACACAGATAAATGTTAATCTGAATTTTGAATTACCACCTACTGAGAGATGAAATAAATTCTGGATTTCAAGAATAAAATCAAAATTATATAATCAAGGACATTTCAAAATACTTTAAAAACTTAAAAAATCATTAAGTTATCATATAATAAAAACTAGTTGCTCTCATTTGTTTTAATTCTTTAACACTTTGGAGAGATACACAGGACACATTAAATTTTATTTTTTTTTAATGAAGCAGTTCCATAGAGTCAAGACTCAAACAACAAATTTCAGCTGGAAGCTAAGTTTTTCCATCTTGGTAATAGAACTTTGGGGGAAATGGCTGATAATGTCAATACTGACAGCTTGTTAATTATAGTAGCATGAAAGGCACTACTATAATAACACTTACAATACATCCCTGAGGACTATACACTCGATCAACATACCAATGAGGCCAATACGTGCTCTGATGAATCAAAACCCAAAGATTCTGCCATCAAAATGAAACAGCAGTTGATCACAGAAATACTGTGCTATACATGACAGGGGGTCTCTTCCATTAGTAGAAAGAAATTTGTAAGTGGAGTCATCTTGTTAATTCTGCAGCCCTGACAGATAACAGATGCTAGATTATTTTTTAACCTCCCTTAGTCTCTATAGTGAATCACTAGTACATAATGTTATAAAGACGTACAGAAAACTCAGAAATAATTAAAAAATGCGGGAAAAAATCCAATGGAAATAATGTCCATATTTTCTCCCTTTTTTTTTTTTTTTTTTTTTCATAACAGTACTTCTGCTTAGGAAAGTAATATTCCCTGTTTTTCTTACATTATAAATATGTGTGATTTCATAATACTTTTTTAATTTAACGTAGGTATGGGCAGAAGGGAACTATCAGAAACAACCTTAGCCTCTGTTTCAGGCCTGCTGAAATAAAAATGCTGAAGGTGGAGAGAGACTCAATCTTGTTTCACCAGCATAAAAACCTTAAATCAGAAAAAAATGAGTACAGACAGAAGGAAATGTAATTTTTTATTTTCATTGTCCTGCATGTTTTCTGTGACTGAGACAGCACCACATTTGTAATTCATACAAAAATATTCCACTGTGTTACTGCAATACCTTTCTCTTGATGTTAATGATCAGCCTATCCTAATAAGGTATAAACTCAGCATTTGAGAAAAATCTATCAACATCACTTGAGGATCTTTTTTCCTGCAAAAGTCATTAGCAAAAACTTAAAATATATTAAATACTTCAGTATTCCCTGTGAAATCTGCTCTGCAACTAAAGTACACAGATTAAAAAAACGTTTCTTATGTATTAAGACTCAACCTGTCTAAGTAAATGTGGCAATTCTGTGAACTATGCAATGAATCTCCATTCTGAGGCATATTTTCAAAGATAGAGAACAGAGACTGAAGATGTATTTCAGTAACTGTGTATGGTATTCATGATCTTCATAATTTGCACAAAAAGTGTCTTCTATCTCATCTTTAAAAACTAGGCATAATTAAAACAGATACTCATCACAATACCTCCATGCAGGGAATAATTCTCCCTGA
Source organism: Chaetura pelagica (assembly GCF_000747805.2). Classification (NCBI taxonomy): domain Eukaryota; kingdom Metazoa; phylum Chordata; class Aves; order Apodiformes; family Apodidae; genus Chaetura; species Chaetura pelagica. Next base: position 3,553,543 of record NW_009952153.1, on the reverse strand, counting down.
ATTATACTAATCTCTACTCTTCACCTAGTACCCTATTTTTCTTTTGTAACACATAATTAATAGCAACAAAATGTTATTAAAACCATCGTAAGGATTCTGATACACACTGACAACAGTTTAAATCCCATCACTCACCCGCACGATCCATTATATTCAAATTTCCCTTGATTCAACTGCATTGCTAAATCTGCCAAGATAGAAAATAATTACTACTGCCTTTCTTTCTGAATAATACAGATCATGAACAATCCTTTTTATTACAAAAAAAGACATTGTCCAGAATAAGCAGTTTAAATGAAAATTTAATTTAATGCATATAAAATGCACACATCTAAGAAACAAACTAAAGCAATAGGAAAACTTGAGATTTCTTCACAGCAGTGACAACTCTGTCAACCAAGCTGAAGTCTATGCTGTGCTTAGAAAACAGGTTCTCTTTGAATTAAAACGCAACCAGTAGGCAGAGAAGCATCAAACTGTGGTCTTGTTAAGCACCTGGAATGGGATTTGGTATATATATGCCTGAACACATTACTAGATTAATTAAAAAAAAACAAACAAACCACAAAACAACATAAAAATCCTACTCTATTAGTTATACACCTTTACTGAACACCTTTACTGAACAGAAACAATACATCTCTTTTCAGTTTAGTCTATGGAGAGGCATTTAGACTCCCTGGCATCATTCTCTCAGCTGGGATCTCAGACCCCATTGTCTGATGCTGAACACAACTCTTATAACTGGTCTAGAAATGCATTTGACACGTAGTCATTACTTTTTACCGTCTTAATTCATATGCTCCTTCATCTTTACTCTGGAGACATGCACCCAACTGTGCAAAAGCTGTGTGTTGTGAAAAAATAATCTCCCTGTAATTAATACTTTTTATTAGTAAAACATTGTAATTTATGTGAGAAGTTACAATACTCTATTATTTTTCCATGAACGGGCACTGAATTTTCCTTCTATGTAGGACTTTTTTATTGCTCCTTTTCTTACGCTTCCGTAATTCCACCCCACCATTTTATTTAGCCATATGTCTATTTCCTCCAAAAATGCCAGAAGCAAATCCATGGCATCTGTTTGAGAATTACTGCCCAGGCCATTCTTTAGGATTGAGGTTCACTGGTCGTTGTTGTCTACCTGGGGTCTGATAGTTCAGTGAGACCATCTGGCAGCCAGCGTTCCAGAAAATTTGAGGCATGTAATTACTGGAATCCACTCGGCCTCCCTTTGGGTATATCCGACTCATTTGTCGTTTATTATAACTGTATCATTCATCAAGGAAAATGAAAGAAAATATCACAGAAATGTATGGTCATATCCTGGTATCTTCAAATTTTTCATACATTAATCTTACTATTCCTCTTTCTATGAGCCACTTTTCATTTTCCTTTAAAGACAAGAAACACTGTAAATCTAGAAAGGTACACTTGTTTATATGTAGCACTAGTAGATAAGCGTTATAAGGAGGTGAAAGGATACTTCACAAACTCAATGGCATGGGTCTTCAAATATCCTAGTCCGACTGATTCATTGAAAGAGGACATATTATGATGAATATTGCGCTCTAGAAATAAAAGACATGGCATTTAAAACCACTTCTCTAACGATCAATTACAATTCAAAATCATGGCCTTTATGTAGTATCAGGATATAGCACATTCTGGTCTGTTTCCCCAGTCTTTGTAACTCATAGAACCAAATTAAACTGAAGAGAAATTTCATAATAATACTGACTTCCCATTTTCTTTCACTTATTGGGAAGTCAACAAAACTCTTTTTGATTACAACAAAATCGTTATTCAGGGCCTGTGCTGTGTGGCTACTTAAGGCAAAATGACACGATAGTCTAGTGTGTAAAACAAAAACACCAGTTAACTGCTGATCACTGTGACAATCATGCCCACCTTACTTCACAGAAAGATGAACTAAAAAAGGCTGTTTAGTTGGAAAGGCCTATAGAATACTCTCAACCGCAACGACTTCCTATTCTCCCAGTAATTTAGTGACTCCGTGTGGATGACCAATGGAATAACATGCTAACTTTACATTTGAGAGATCTACAGACAGAGATCTAAAAATCTACTGATGAACATAATTAAATTGTGCCTTACTCAGTTTCTAAACTCAGGAATTGTAGAGATTTAAAAAGTACCTAGAATAAGCAGACAAATACTTTTATTTCATTCAACCTTTTATGTTACCTTCTGCTACATCGAAACCTTGAAATTTTACAGGTTGAGCATAGTTGACCATTGTTGATAAATATGGATGTATATTGGTTGTGGCACCTACATATTTGTAAGATGCCATCCATGCTTGTTCATCTTCCACAGTTACTAAACCCTGAAAACACATTAAAAAGAATAATCACTATTCGTGTGTGAACAAACATTATCGTTGGAATTTTCAAATATGATACAAAATTATAACCAAATCTGCAGAAAGTTAAAGAAAGTGCAAATTAATACAATAAAAGTAGGAATTTAATGTGACAAATTCAGATTTATTTTCTTACTGATATATGCATCAAACACTCTCAATGTTACAGATGCATGCAAAAGGACTGATGATAGAAAGCTCCTAATCAGCAGGCAAATATTATATGATGTTAGTAGGATAACTTTGGGATAAAAGAGAAATATTACAACAGACTAAACAATGGTGGGAGATAATGATATTTGTCAAATGAATTCCTAAGAATTCTGATTTAATATACATTTTCTCATGGCAAGGATGGTGGGGTTGTACTTGGTGTACTCCGTATACTTGGTACTGAGTAGAACTTTCTCAACATCAAAACACAAATAGGTTCATTTACTAATCCTAATAAAAGTAGACCAAAATATAGTGATTCCAACCTTCCTCGGACAAGCAGATGTCACAAAACCAACAAGAGAGACAGAACTCATATCCTATGTCACTTAAAATTATAAAAATCTGAATCCAACAGTCACACAAAGGTGCACTACATTTATAACAGAACTTCAGAAGTCTTCTACAATTATCTCATCTGCTAGAAAACCACAATAGGAAGCGCTTCGCATGTGGCTCTACTTGTCCAACTTTCTCCTTCCCCTAAACTAGTTTGAAAGACGTTCTTTTCCCTGAAAGAAAGGAAAGAATAAGACAGACCTCTGTCTATCTAAGAAAATTCCCCAAGGCTTCTCATTCATGGCATTTTTCCTCACAAACATTTTTGTTTGTTCTCCTACCAGTGAAACAGTTACCCAAAAAAAAAAAATCTAACTTACTGTAGAGGCTGACAGTGAAGTTCTGCAGGGAAGTCCTAAGTATATTTAAAAATTCTTACAGTACAGCTTTTTATTTTAAGAATGCAACCCATGTTTCTCAAAAAGTTTTCCTTCATTTTTGTATCAGAATATAATGAGTAACAGGAAGGGGTGCAAAGTCCTTTCTCAAGCACTAGGTCTCAGCATGTCTATCAGTACTAGATCATGGAAGGAGAATGCAGTTTACACTGCCTACTTTACTGCAACTCATTTATTCAGGAGATGGGAGAGTAGAAATATAAAATTATTTGCCAGTATCACAGGCATGTACCTGTACCTGCCATTTAGTGCAGACACATTTAAAAAAATTAATTCCATGCAAAGTGAAACAATCTAGGCCTTGATATAAGACAATTATAGCCACAAGGAGCATCCTTTCCTGACTGCAGAGAATAGCTGAGTTATCAGAATGAGTCCAAGTGCACATCTTTTTATGATCATTTTAGACTGAATTAAACTTGCAGTAGCCCATGAAATCAAAATGATACCATATTTTAATGCTGATCACCAGGGCTCAACCCAACTGCTTTTGAGGAATGCACATATTGAGGCTTCACAGCTCTGTTCCCTAAATATGCCAAATGATACATCTCTTTATTAGTAGAAAACAGGCATCTTTTTGTTACTACGTCAGTATTTGTTAATAGAGCTTAGATCAAACTAAAGCCAAATTTCTTCTAAGGAACTAGTCCTAACTCAGGAAGCACTGACCATCCATCTTCTATAAATCACGCTCCTTCTATGTGCCTTTTGCTGACTGCTCAAAATTGCTAGTTATATTTTGCTATCTTGCTCCATAAACAGCTAAGTAATGAATCACAGTGAAAAGGTAGTCAAAGGGGATTCTGCACACTGTAGTGCCAAGGCACTAGCTCCTTGCAGACAATGGCTGTATGATTGCATTGCTGACACTAACTCTAAGATAATGTTCTAAGACAATCTACTGGTCATTGATTTTATGCTATTTACTTGCAGATGCATAATTTTTCAAGTAAATGGTCTATACTCTTTGCAGTGTTCACAACTTTAAAACTATGAAAAATAGAAAAGACTAAGGATGGAATAAAGAAATGTTTACAACAGCACATGGCCCTTTTAGGGGCTTGAGAGCACACCGGGGAAAAGTTGATCTCTCTAGGGTAATTACTCCTCCCGACCCCTCAAGAAAAGATGAAGAACCCACTTAGAAATCAATACAGGTTGAAACAAAGTGTGGTTAGGAAAAGGAGCAGCTTTAATGAGAGATGAGAAGGAAGGAGAAGAGCAGAAAGAGGTGGGAAGAGTCTTACAGAAGGGATTCCTGGGAGAAGATAAATGCAGAAGTCCCAAGGGAAAGCAAAAGGAGGTAAAAGAGAGAGGGGAAAAAACGCGTGGTCAGGGTAAGGGAAGAGGAAAAAGAAGAAGCAGGGATGATACATCTCAACACCATTCAAAGAACTGCAGTTTCCCAGTGCATGACATTTGAGACCAAGATCACATTTGTAAGCAGGTATATGTCATGTACTCCTGTCCATCCCCAAATTTTCTGACAGCCCTGACCCCAATATAAAAGTACAGCAGAAGAAACCCTAGAGGAGAAATGAAGGCATAGTCACTTTCAAAACTACTATGTAGGTGCAGTGAAACTGTGCATGAAATTGTTAAATCACTAAAAATGCATGGTAAGTAAAATGTATGTTATATATAAAGCAATAAAAAAACTACATCACATCCTATGTGTCACCTTTTTACTGTTTTCTTGCTCAGAATCTTCAACAGCCTAAGGGAAAAAAATATATATACATTACCCAAAGAAAAAGCAATCGGAAACACTCAAAGTAAGAAAAAAAAATCTTCAAAAGTTAACGCATTTAGCAAATAGCAAACTCTTTTCCACCTTTCTGTGCAGAAGGTAGAAAAATTTTTGGTTTCTTTCAAATCCGGATATAGAAGATAGGAAATCCATCAGCTGGCTAGCAATGGGAATAGAAAGGAGGGTGCCAGACACTTAAGCCCAAACCAGTGTTACCATTAGATGCTGGGGATAGGAAGTTTCAGAGAAGAATGAAAGAATGACACACCCAGACAACACAAAAGATCATCTGATCTAGATATACAAACTGTCCAGGCTCTGAAAACTTAGGAGTTAAGACTGCTGTAAACTGTGCTTTAAATGTCCACATTTAAAAAAGGACTATCTATAGACATAATTTGCACCGGGACAGTCTGCTGTCTGTCTTCAATTACAAGCTGCCACTACCAAGAATCTTAGACAGATAAATGTTGATTTGGCACTGAATCTACATTCCTCAAGAATAAGGATAGAGTCACAGATCAGCAAAGAAGCAGAGAAGTTACCCAAGGGCACTCATGAAGATGAGTGACTAATCTAAAAAACAACCCAAAACCAAACACCAAAACATTCAGGTAGTTAAGGACCAGCTGACTTAGTAAGTAAAACCTGCCCTAGAGCAAAGAAGTTAAACAATACTTCAGTGGGAGGATTCATAAAAGTCCTAAAGAAGCAAAGATAGTGACTTTCAGAGATACTAAGAAGGCAGGTTAGATGTCTCAGTGATACTGCTAGAGACATACTGCCAGGGGCACTCTGCACTATGAAAGATTCCCCATACCTATAGTTCTATCTGGAGTAAGATCCAAAGGCAGCAAGGCATGAGAGCAGAAGTGGCCAGAATACTAGAGTGAGAGGAGCACAATCTGATAAGGTACCTTAGCACTCATGTGTTGTTCGTGGTTGGTTGTTGTTTTTCTTGCTGCAGCCAGCAGCAGTAACATGTTCAGTGCTAGAGAAGCCTTAGTTTTTGATTCCAATATTCTATATCTAAGCACTGTCAAGTGATGTTCAAGTTACTGAGCACAGACTGATAAACTGTATTAATCAGGTATTACTGGAATAAAGGGGGCTCTTACCCTACTTGCCAGCTTGGTCTCTGTACAACCCTACTGTCCTACCATCCCACCGTGGAACTGAGCATCCTACTTTGCCTTCACTGCTGCAGGTGGAAGGGAGAATCTAACCCTAAGACTTAACAATAAAAATGACCCATGGAATACCTATGATGAAGACACAGGATGCAGCCTTGCAGAAGGCTGAGTGAGGAAGCTGATGCTCCACCTGATATTAGGGAACCATAACTGAGGTGCAAAGTAAAATATCAGTGGCAGGAACAGCAAACTGCTAGCTGCCTTTAATTAATATTTTTTATCAGATCCTCCACACATTACCCTAAATACTGATACTGTTTTCTCAATGAGTATTCTACATGAACAAGCAGAGAGCATTTTTGGCTACAGAATTTTGTCTTCTCATGAACCTAAAGGTTAGGAATCCAGTGAAGATCTCAGGTTTGACTCTTCTGACAACATGTGCCATGATGCTTCCACAAAACAGTGTGTCTTTTTCACACACTTCCAAAGACATATAATATAAGAAGCAATCCCACCTTTTTGACACTGATGGCAACTGCTTCTTTTTGACTGTAGTCATCTACAGTAAGGTCACTTCCAAATTTGTACTCTGGGTGAGCTTCTTCTTCCTGGTCAGCTGCACAGAAAAGAAAAAGGATCAGTGCAATAAACACAGCAACTGTCAGTTTTGTGAGAGATAAAACAAATGACAGCTGAATATACAGGTTTGGTTTGGGTATTTTCTAAAAACAGAAATAAAATCCAGGGCTTTAGACTTCCAAGCATTAGTAATAAATTGCTGTTAAGGCATGAGATTCTTCCAGCTTTGACATAGCTAGAAAGATACATTTTATTTAGTGTATTTTTGAAGGAATCAGTAATTTGTTAAGTAAAATTGAAAAAAGAAAGAAAGAAAAAAAAAAGTTTTGGGAAATAACAATAAAATAAGACATTAGTTTAAATAAAGATGTGAAGAGTTTCTGGTGTCCAAGCTTCTCATGCTCACCATTAGTCTCCTTATAGTCATACCTATAATAGGGAATAATTTTCATTTGCTTCTAAGGTGATTTTCCATTAGTGTACTCAAAGAATCTAAAAAGTTCTCTTAAAAAGACAAGATTGTTAATCGTATTATTCACATGGCTTTAAACAAGAATTTTAGAAAATACTTATGTAAGCCTCTTGGCAGTCTAGCACATAATTAATATCACAGCACAGTAGAAGCACTATTAGAAATGAGCATTCCAATGGAAATGAGCCTGCAAAACAACATAATCTCCTCTGTATTCCTTGATCACCTGAAGAAAGATACTGAGAGACCCCTCAAAAAAATTGCTGCACTTCAGTCTTTTTCAGTATGGCAAGCAGAGGCACCAGATTTAGATCACAAAGAATATCTTACATGAGCAGCTCTACTGACTGCAATAGAAGTGGCTTTGTGCTAGTAAAAAAAATAATTAATAAAAAAGTCAAGGAGAGGAGAGAGGGGTAGGCTAAAGCTGGGACATTCAGTATGACAGGTGTAACAAGCCAGTACCTTGGTACAGACACTTGCAGGCAATGCATGATCTACCTCTTATGAAGGTGACCATTTCCATCAGTGTGCTGGTTTTGGCTGGGATGGAGTTAATTTTCTTTACAGTAGCTAGTATGGGGCTATGGTTTGGATTTGTGCTGGAAACAGTGCTGATAACACAGAGATGCTTTTGTTAGTGCTAAGCAGGTTATACACACAGTCAAGACCTTTCTGCTTCTCACCCCACCAGAAGTAGGCTAGGGGTGCAAAAGAAGTTGGGGACACAGCTGGGACAGCTGACCCCAACTGAGAAGAGGGATATTCCACACCATACAATGTCATGCTCAGCCTATAAATCTGGGGGAAGAAGAAGAAAGGGGAGGACATGGGCAGTGACAGTGTTTGCCTTCCTAAGTAACCATTCTGCATGATGCTGCTTGCTTGGAGACAGCTGAACACCACCTACTGATGGGAAGTAGCAAACTAATTTCTTGTTTTGCTTTGCTTGTGTATGTGGCTTTTGCTTTGCCTGTTAAGCTATCTTTATCTCAAACCACAAGTTTTATCACTTTTTACTCTTTTGATTCTCTCCCCCACCTGACCAGAGGGGAGTGAGCAAGCAGTCGTGTGGGGCTAATTGCTGGCTGGTGTTAAACCATGACAAACAGAAAAGGTGAACCACACCCTAGATATGTCTTTTTCTCTGTTGGCCATAAACACATTCCACATCACTGGCTCAGATCTAGACATTTACACTGAAGACATCTGAAGTTCGGCAAGAAAAATCTTACCCTCGTGTTAGCCTTATAAAGCATAATGTAATAATCCAATCTGATGTTAACATAAGTATTAAAACCAAACTGTTTTTAATCTGGACAAATCTGTTTTAAAGCAAAGATCACAGCTTCTCAGTCTCTCTCACACAGACACATACGGTGAAAATCAGACTTGGTTGCTGCTCCAATACAACTTCTGAACAGTAAGTGGAAGTTAAAAATCACCACCAGTACCATCAACAGAGCTCCTATTCTTAGCACAGCCCACCAAGGAGCAAGCAGCAGCTGTGGTATGTATCTGAGATGCATCTGAGGTAAGGCTGGAGATACGTATAAATGGTCCTGCACTGAGCTCAGACTTAATGCTACTGCCACAGGCTGTGGACATGTGGGTAACATGCATACTAGCTGCTCATGAAAGCATCATCAAATCCTCACCACTTTCTATTTCTTCTTCATTATCATCCTCCAGGATATTTACAGGAGCAGCAGTTTCCCCAGCCTCCATCATCTTTTTCAGCGCATCAAGCTGTTCTGTTAAAAATAAAAATAAATTAGTCACTACACAAACAGTTTGTAGCACAAATAAATACATTAGAACAATAATAAATTACTCACTGATCCTGAGAGCCACCTTCATTTAATAGGTTCTCTGTTACTGCAGTTAGCAATAAAACTTTACAGAGTAAGAGCATCATTAGACATATACTGTTGCTAGATCTGAAAAGTGGGGGCTGTGTTTAAAGTTCACTGAAGTTAAGAAAAATACTTCCAAAGACTTAAGAGGTCTTTGGAGCTAGCATATTACTTCTTCAAAGAATAAATAGATAGCTATCTCTTTGGCGCTTGATCTATGCAAATAGAGGCAAAGTGCTTGGATTTTTGGTTATGTTCCCATGTGCATTTCAGTTAAGACAGTATGCACACAATCATGTATGAGCAAGCCAGTAGGAGGTCTACATGCTTATGTTTGACTGGAGAAGGACCAGGGTTTATCACTACAGCTATACTGGAAATGAATATAGTAATTATTATTCTTACTGAAAGAAGATAAATATCAGAACAAGCAATCACAGCAAGATGAGCAGTTTGAAATTCCATTTAGTTTTATGCTTATCATGGAAAAACACAGAAATGCAAACAAACCAGTAAAGGCAGAATTTACAAGAGATTTTATCTGTGTTATATTTCAGCTCAACCAGCAATCTGATGGAAGTTCCAGGATTACATTCCTAGGCCTATCTATGCCTATGCTACATGCTGATATCAAGGCCTAGACTCTGGTACTTATATGAAACACAAGGGCAAACAAAGTGTCATTTACATATAATTTATAATCTTCCAACACTGAAGTAAAATTAATTTGGAAACCTTAGAAACAAAGTCTATTTGTATCTATCTGGACTTCTGTTTAATTTAACACTTCACAAGCTTTTTACTTACTTTTTTCTACTTCAGGTTTCAGTCTTTTATTCTTTATGAGAATCTTTCTTTTGAGGTCATTAGGAGAAGGTAAAGCTTTACCTTGATCAAGCTGTAAAATAATTTAAAGAAAAGCCTTAATAACAGCTACTTGGCTTCTTTATATCACTGCTAAGGATTCTGACGTTAGTCAATGGTAAGGGGCAGTGAAAAAACAGTGCCACCTCAGGCACAGCCCTGGGAGGTAGTATGACTGTCTTCTCTGCTTCTTTCCTACCCCATGGCAAAGCTGTGCTCAGGTAAATGATGCTGGATCAAGTCAGCACACTGATCTCCAACCTCACTATCCTCAGCTGCACTGATCAAAACAGCTCCTGCTCTCTCCTGCCTAGCACTGGGCATAGATGTAACCTGCAACTCTTCATGACACGGCTTCCCTCTCTCCCTGTGGTTCACACACAGTTCAAGACACAGTTTAGCCTATTATAATTTCATCTCTCAATAAGTCACCCTTTATGGTCCCTTCAAGCTGTAATAATGCAAGTGAGGCAGCCCACACACACTTATGGAGTAGAAATGGGCTGGAACTGGTGAATGGAAAACTACCCTGTTCTTAGCTAGTTAATGAGGACTATTTTTGCATAGTAGGGCTACAGGGTCACATCTTCAGTATTTGTGAAAAGCTGATGGCAATTTTCACATACACAAGGAAACACTACTAAAGGGTTTGTTCCGGTCTGGAGAAGGAGAAAAAACATTATTGAGAGAAAAGTACAAAATCCCCTGATTTAAGCTCCATCACTTCACTGAGACTAAGAAACAGAGATCTGGTATGGTAATGAGCATGCCCTTCACCTAAGGCTTGCTAAGAATATTATGCAGGGAGTTGCTGCTATAATCGACTGTGATTTCCAGTGAGCAGCAAGTGATCTAGAAGTAGAAGGTATTTCCAGGACTAGTAAAAATTATTGGAGGAAATATTCAGATATTCTTAACCTTAAATCCAACCCTGAGCTATGCAGAAGCAGCATGCTAGATGAAGAAACAAAAGAACAAAACGCTATGACTTGAAACCAAATAAAAGCAGCAGAGGTGACAAATAACAACCCAGCAAAAAAAACCCAAATAAACCCAACCCAAACCTGAGACGAACAGGTTCAAACCTCCTTGTAGGAGGGTAATGATTATCCACAACCACCCAGGCTAGCTCAGTCGTGAGAGTTTCAACACGCTGGATGAAGAAAAAAACAATAGTTCCTGAGAGCACTTGGGTTATAATGCCACTAGATGTCAGTGCCGCAGAGCTCATTTATTCCAAGGCTTCCAGGATCCCAGTCTGCATCCCCAAGCACAGGACATAGCTGGGGGCCCATACGGACAAATACTTCCTTTTACTTAAAACTAAACCTGCTTCAGTCAGTGCCACGTCTCTCTTAAGGCTGCCCTCCTCAGTCTGTCAAGGTATCAGAAACCAAGCAAAGTACACATTTCAATCTCTCCTGCGATCTCTGCAACATTTGCTTTATGAGCAGCTGGGGACTGAATTCAACCACAAGAGGGAATGGACACAAAATGCAGCAGGCACCTGAAGCTTAATACTGGGCTGGGGCAGCAGCACGGCAGCCTTTGGCCAGCTCTGCTTTAGTCTTTCCTGAAAGCTGCTGGAAAGCTGCCCACTGTGAGGAATGTGGAAAGGTGCTACCTACACTACAGTGGAGAGAACATTTCAGATGTAGTTCTGTGGGATGCACTTTTCACGGCAACTACCTGATATTCACTGAGCCTTTTGTGTTGCTGTCCCAGCACCATGCAAGGAAAGCTAAGAAAAGAACAGCTTCACAGATGATAATTGCCAGGACAGGAGCTGAAAGGTAAGGCAGAGTCCTCTGCCATGGTCCCACACAGCACTAAAGAGCATCTGCAGGTTTTGGGTGGTTGCTGGCAAATGGAGAGCATGTTGCTCAGGAGAGTAAGGCAGGCCTGGAGGACTAGCTGCAAGCACTGGGTAAGAAGCTATTAAAGTCTCAAATATTGTGTTTGTGAAGAAGTGGCTGTTATTATCTCCTGCCACACAAGAGAGTGAAGCACATGCAGATTACTGTGCGCTTGATGGTCCAAATGAAACAGCGGGGAACAATTCGTGCTTAATTTAATTCTTAATGCAGTAGTGGGGGCCACCTAGACTGCAGGACCTGATCAGAAGCACGAAACATGCAAAGTGCAGCTGAAAGAAGAGGCTTCTTCAGCTGAGACCATGCAATTTAAAATTAATTTGTTTTCAACAGTGACTGGCAATTTCAGAGTTATGTATGACCTGCAAATACAATGTATGTGGTGTATTTTATGTAGGTGCTGATATTACGTCACACATCAAGGGGATGGATTTCCCCCAGCTGCTTGCCAGAGCCCTGTACAGAAGAGATTAAACAAATCAGATAAGGACAAGTTTGCACTACAAAGAGCAGACAACCAAAATCACTAGTCATTTTTGAAAGCACAGGACTGGCAGTGAACAGCACCATAGGTGATATGATCTCAGTTTATAATCTCTATTAAATACAGCTAATATTAAAAAAACAAAAACACACAACAAAAACTGGCAGAATATAACATACTGGATGTGTTTCTAGTGGCTGCTTCAACAGGAGATCTCCAAAAAGATCTTCACAGTATTTTGACATCTTGTACTGTTGATATTTGCTGGAAAAGATGATGGTTAATTTTTGAATATGAAAACAAAAAAATCACTATTACTCAGCAAAACAGAATAATACTAAGCAATGTAGACATCCCAGATTATATGCTCCCAACTGAGAAGTATTACTTTGCTATAATTAAAGTGTCAATAAAAGGCTATTAAATGACATAGATGAATTTACTAAGACCAAAAGAAGTAGATTAACTGAATCCCACACAACTAATGGAACATCCAAATAGATTTTTTACCACAGTTAAAAATATTGCCATTATTAAGCTAGATAAAACACTGACTAGTGTATTAAAGTATTGTTTCTTCCAAGTGACATTCAGTTTACTTGCATATCTCTACAAAATTTTCAAGTACAGTTAAATAACAGTATTTTTGAGCTGTATCATTTCTATCATATATTGCACTATAAAAAAACCCAAGAAGGGCACTATATACCTGCAGTGATTTTCAAATGAAAGAATGACAGGATACTCTGATGTAACAAATGCTGTTTCCTTAATGGCTTGAATTACATCCTTTAAAATACAATAATAGGATTTAAATTAGAACAGATCAAATTACAGAAATGATGAAACAGAATTTTGTTTTCCACCCCACCTTGTGAAACACAGAGCTGAGCCTCCAATGTGTCATGTGAAGGCAGTGCTAGGACAAACTGGGTTCATTCTCTGTTTCTCTGCAGCAACTCAGACTCAGCACCCAACAAGGCACCTCACTGCACCTGTAGCAGTGATGGCAGCTTCACCCTGAACCCATCTATGCTACCCCTAGATCGACTGCCATCTTCTCTTGCCAAGGAGGACTTCAACTTCCACAATAAGCTGCCTCTTCAGGCTGTTTCTACAGCTAAGGAACTTCTCAGACAACTGAGAAGTTATTTGTTCTGCAGTGCAAAGAGCCACAGGATGTGAAAACATGGGGCAAAAGCACTAACTTTACCCATTGCAGTTTCCATGGAAAGGCAGATGTAACACACGGGTATATGATGCAAGTCAGTAATGAGCCCTGAGGACTGGGGACAAGAAACTGCCTATGCAATTTGTTAGTCTGTCACCAGGGAGCAGCATTAGGGTGCTGAGGAGGGGACAGGTGCCCTGCACAGATTCTTTTCCTGGGGTTCTATTGGGGCTTTCTGCCAGGTGTAAGGGTCAGTCAGACATTTACCTTGAAAAGAATGTCTGTACACATTGCTTTTCCATGTGTTATTATTGGTTCTTGGTCTTCACCTTTGCCATCCCAACAGTCCAGCTCAACACACCTAAGGACCCAAGAAAAACAATGTCATCTTCTCTCTAGTGGTTCAGTACAGGTGAGCTACTTGGGACAAGTTCAGAGCAGCGATGTTTAGAGCAGTAAGTGACAAAGCAGTTTTGGGCATTATAAAATTCCATTTGAGCTGCATAACTGTAATCAGACTGCTTTTATAACTCTTGGTATATTACCTTAAATATAGAATGTGTGGGTCAATATATTTACACCTGAACAATTATGTGTCCAGCATTGTAACACAGTTCAAATTTCTTCTCTTAGTTAACTGTGGCACATTCCAATGAGTCAAGAACTTAAGCAGCAAATCATAAACTGATTCTCATTTACATACAAACTTATTTATTACAAAGTAGAAAGCCCTCTGAATTCTTCAGTTGCCTTTTGAGATCAAACCTCAGTTATCTTTTTCACAGTCTGTCTCCTGACATTCACTGCACCACCAAGGTATATTATGTAGGTTTAAAGTATTAGATTCACAAATACTAAAGGCTGTTATGTCCTGCTTCCAACCTGCATCCAGCCAAAAGCACTTGTCTGTACATCTCCACCGAAGACTTGCCACCAAACTGCCTGCCTGTTAAATATGTATTGTGAGAGGAACTGATGAAATAATGAGCCAAAGGATGGTCCATTTCTTGATATAATTCCAAACGGTCTAGGAAAACTGGGGCATTTTCATCTGACATCAAGTATCTGCAAAACCCATCACTTGATATGACACCTAGAAGGAAGAAGAAAGCATGGCAAATTACTACTAGAAATTGATAGTGGGCAGGAATCAAACTGTCTCACAGAGCAAGAACCCAAGCACAAAAGTTATGTTTATACAGGCCTCTGCAAGCAAACAGAAGCTCTTCTCTTTCCAGTGCTCTACACTGACTAGCAACTGTGTTCCTGGTACAAAATCTGCTACTGTGTCCCCAGATGATAACAGAAAAAATCAGGTGTGGGACTTTAAGAGCCAGAAATTGTGAGCTTGCATGTACCAGTCTTCTATGGTACTTGTCTTCCCTCTTTTGTATTTAGTCTGGCCCTGACTATGCTACATCATTGTAAATAAGCCTACAGCATGTGCAGAGGCTGTTGTCTGCTGACAAAAACAAGTGGAGGTGTACCTGATAAACGTCTGCATGTGTTCACTTGCAAAGCATTAAGAAAATGTAAGAAACCTTCAACTTTACTGATACACAGGTTTACTGATACAGGGGTTTATTCCTGTAGAATGAAAAGCAAGCTATTTTCTACAATGAACATGGGATGTATAGTAGATCAGAGGACAGAATTCGTAATACTTTTCTTGCATTTCTCTGCTGTTACATGCTTCATAGAGTATAAAAACATATATCAAGGGATACATTTTAATGGAAATAAGGTAAGAATAATCAGTATTGCATTATCAGTTTTCAAGCGGCCAAGAGACTGAAAAATGATCTGGGGTAGGCAAGAAGGGATAACTCACAAGGAGTCATTGCAGAGAATAGTTATCTGGCACTAATTTGGAGATCACTTTCCCTAAAGTCATGTATGAACACTCAGCTATTGTAAAGCACAGGTTGCAGCAGTCCCATTTTTATTTTAAGACAACTTTTCTCTTAAACAACTCCAACAATCCTGCTTTTCATTCTGCTCCTAGCTTTCTGGAAAAAAACTCTACTGGAGCTTTAATTTTTTGTGCTTGGTGTCAGCCAGAGGTGAACTGTTCTGGAACATCTGACTCAAACCCTCTCAGTTGATTCTGTGTTTTGGAAGGGAAAAAAAAGGAGACAAAATGGAATATTCAACTTTAATAATTATTTTTTTTCTTTCATCACTGAGAACTTTTAAGCAGCAGCATAAAATATCTCAGATGACATACACTTCCAGTGCATCATCTGGTGGAAAAAAGTCACAGCTGACCAGGCTTTCTAGATGAACAATGGTTGAGTCATCAGCAACTTCACAGAATCATAGAATGCCAGGTTGGAAAGGACCTCAAGGATCATCTGGTCCAGCCTTAACAGAGCTTTAGGTGCTCAACAGACTGGTCTTTCAATTTTTGACATGTGCTGATCAGGTGGAAGAATCTGTTCTTGCAGTGTTGTTGAGAAGATTCTGGTTACTAAACTGCACAGCATTAACTTCTTCCGCTTTACTTACTCCTTGTTACTGAACTGTAACTAAAGAATAGTCCATCTCTTCTTGCTACTGCCTTGCTGTTCATCAGCCTTGTTTCTTAAAATAAAGTAGCAAAAAAAGGTGTTGAGCTTAATTATTTTGCTCAACAGCAGAGTTACAGGTATCTAAGAAGGGAAAGATTTTTTTTAAGAGACTGAAGAAAAAAGTCACTGCTGAGATAAATTCTTGCTTTCTTTACATGCTGAGGTTTAACATGTTAATTGAAACCATCTCTCTATCCTGATTTCCTTGGGATAAAATCTCCATCGGTGAATACAATCAATGGAGGAACACTGCAAGAGGACACTGGTTTTGTTCTGTTGTTAACTCTCCATAACCCCATCCTTACAGGACGTTTACCTTATTTATTTAAGTCCTGTTAGAAAAATAAATCCAAGAGAAAAAAAATTAAATAATTAGCCAATATTCAACTATTAGCTAAAACAATGAGCCAATATAATTGGAAAAAATGTAAAATCCACTGGCATCAAGAGGAATTTTTTAATGCCTTAAAAAAAAAAAGGATAGAGTTGAGTAAAATCAAGTCATTAATACTGGAAAAATTCTAGTTAACGTAAAGAGGAAGAGAAATAAGCTACACTGCTTGTGAGTGCAAAAGCTTAATAATGTTCACAAATTACTCCTAGACAAAAGAAATATCTCCCTTTCTCCCAGATTATTGTTGGAAAGTCCATGTTTTCACAGAAGTAAAAGAGCAATCTATTAACCCAGGGTACAATGCAGTGTCTGGAGTAGAACACACAGCACAAGTTCTTCCTCTAGCAGTCTGGTGACAAGGACTAAACTATGATAAGGGATAGTGAAGGCCATCATCCAGCTATAGAAGAATTCCTTAAGTTAATGACTGAGAAAGACAACTGTTAACTCTACCCAACCATAGGTCCAGAGAAAGTGAAAGGGGCAGGTGTTGCTGTGGCAGGCACCAGTGCTGTCAACACCTGCCCCTTTCAGGCACAAAGGGAACCCAACAAGCCTGCAGCTCTAAAGCAGTTACATATACTACCTCCTTCTGTTGTCTGCTTTGAATATCTTTCATCAGCAGGGGCTGCATTAGTGTATATGTAAAAGCTACTCAGCTTCTTCAGTGCTAGCTTGACACATTAACCTAAACGTTTAGTCAAAGTGGCTACCTATCAGTTCCTGAAGGTCTGTGGGTTTTCCAAGGCTGCAGTCTCCTCCTCTGTGTGCTACCGCTGACGGTATCCTCCAGCAAAAGGGCAGGGAGGACAGATGAAGAAAGCAACATTTTTAATTGCTGTGGGTGATCCCACAAAGCTAAGTTCAACCACTGACACCTCCAACACACACAGGAGCTCAGGAAATGAGCAGTCCTAGAATGGCTGGGAGACATTTCCTGCAATTGTCTTGCTCAGAGAGAACAGTTCTCAAATGCACTCACACAGAACACCCTGTTCTAAGCTAGGCTGCTGCCCTCAAGCGCTAGACAGATGATATTATAAGAAGGTGGATGCATACAGTACACATGGTAATTTAAAAAAACGTTTTATTTTTACACAACATCTGTTCAGCTTTGCAGTCTCTCTTGAGGCCTTGGCCATCGCCACAAGCTTGTTGTCTTGTTTCAAGAAGGAACCTCCATGTTGTTCCCTACATACTCCATCCTACCCTCTCCCATTTTGTATCAGGATGGCTGCCTTTGCAGCCACACTGTAACCTGGGTCAACAAAATAATCCTTATAAAAATCACTGATTTTGAGAGGGAGATATTTTTCAGCAGATCAGTTTCCTCATCTAGCTCACTGGGTGGCCACACAAATGCTTGCCCCTTGAACACAAGGATTGCAAGCTCTCTTTAAAAAAGTTTGGATACTTTGGAACAAATTCCCCAAATGCCTAAAACCAGTGAATAACTTAATTCCCTCCCACGTTTACCTTTACTCTTCAAGTCTTCATCTGGCTCATATGTCTCAATTATCTGCATTGCTCTTTTTGTGTCATAAAAGGGAAATAAAATTTCATTGAGGCGAGGATCTCGTTGATGCTAAGGTTAGAAAACAACGGAATTCAGCAAAACAACATAGTGCATGGCTATCATCCAAAAGCATTTCATTACTGCAGATGAGAAAGAAAGAAGTGGACATTTAAAAAAAAAAAAAAAAAAAAAAAAAAAGAGCCCTACAACTTACAGACTATTCAACAGTAACTTTAGCTTTATAGACAGAAAATGAATTTTATCTTTCATAAGAAACCTAGGTGGTTTGATTATAAAAATATTCCAATAAAAACAGTTCAGTGAAATTGTATAACTAGTCTTACTCTTGCTTATTCATGAAAAGAGTGACTACATGTGGCATACATGCAAATGAAATGTTGAAAATAAATTGCTAACTCTCTCTTATTTGTAAATTCTCTCTCTTCCTATTTTTTTATAGGCCATGTAAACTGACAGACTTGATGGCACTGTAATCACCTCTGCAAAAATGCATGTCTTCAGCAATACCTACAGCTAAAGTAAAAATTAAAAGTAAAATAAAGCTATACTATAGATACAGAATTTGAAACTTAAATTTAAAAACATGCAACTACTGATGATTATTTGTGAATTGTGGAAACATCATTTTACTAACTACCCAAAAAACAGCATAGGTACTTAGAAGAAATATGTAAAACTTCAAAGAGCTTCAGTATCATCTTCTCAATTCACCATAATTTACAATATTAGAATTTCACAAGATATTCTGATACAATTTAGCAGTGATTTCTAATACACTACTAAAACTCTGAGTTTTTAAGTTTTCACTTAATAGTGTGCTACATAACTTTCATTTTTCTCCATGCTGGATTAGAGCTGCACACTGTGTGCCTGATTCTCCATTAAAAGAAAATTTAAAACAGAATTAACGGAGTAGTGGCATGTAAGCAGATGTAATAAAACAAATAAATAAACATGACTGTGAAAACACTCTTTTACCCCACTAGGTGCACAGTTTTCAAGCTTTAGTTGAAGCAGAATTCAGAAATGCAACAGGCCATCCCCATATAGGTGGTCAGTAATTTGGAGTGGGCGGGATGCTGTTGATATGGCTTGGCACAGCATTATCAGCATTTGCTGTAATTCCTTATGTATAAACTTTTGACTTTTTTTCATGAAAAAAAAAGGAATGTCCAATCAAAAATAATCACTTGCTCTCTTTTCTTACAATCAGTACATTGGTGCATATGCTTAATTAATTTCAAGAAATTACAACCAATGCCTATTTAATCATGCAATTCAGGAGGGATCTTTCAAGTAAAGCTACTGACAGTCTGCAGCATCTAAAATACAGCAGTTTCATTTACTACAGATTGGCTGTCTGGATATCTAAGTAAAACTCAGATGAAATATGATATGAAAGCAGATGGATGCAGGACATAACTTGCTAAGCAGCACACAACAGTAACACAACACTGGCATGCAACAGTAAAGTCTACTTGTGGCAAATGACAAGCTTTATATCATCAGTGACAATACACCACTTCAAAAAATTGTAAGAAATTATAGGGAAGGTTCTTGACTGAAGAAAAGTGCTCTTCCCCACTCTCTTTCTTCTACAGTTAGTCTTTAGCAAACAGAAGAAAATAAATGGGACAAAGCAAGTCTCCTCTTGAGAAAGCATTCAAAAGTTACTGGAAAGAGCTAAGAGCAAAATATTCTTGTTGCAATGATCATTGCTCATGATCAAGTTTCCATTTGAACAAACATGTCTTTATGTTTAAAAAATAAAGTAAAATCAACAACTGATGAAGTTTTACTATAAAAAAAAAAAAAAAAAAAAAGGAAGAATGCTTACTAGTATCACGTGGGAAAACATTCTGCACTACTGAGCTTGTTGGCACTGGAAAATGGTAACACGAAAGCTGGCCAAAACTAAAAGCATGAAGTTTTCACCTAGAAAGACAACATCTCCCAGGACTAATTGTGTATAGTCACCAAAGTTACATTTGACTGTTCTTGGTGCCATATTAGCCAGGACCTCCTTACAGTAGACATTCTTAACCGTATGAAAGTGACCCATCTAAAAGCACGGAGAGAAAGAAAGAATGCCTGACCTCCAGTCTCTTCTTTGAGTGGATACAACTGAGATGCACAATAGTTATTAATCTGCTGCAACCAATCTGGCCACTTCAATTTGTCCTGTGCAGGAGTAAGAAGGGTGTCCTTTGGCGGAGGCCAAAAACAGAGGGAGATGGAAAAAGCAGACAAGAGAGTGGGAAGGAGGGAAGAAGGAAGAGCAGGGAAGTGGGAAAGAAGGGGGGCAGTGGGGAAGAGAGGGATAGAAAAGGATCTCCTCATACCTCCTTCCCAGGAGAAAGGATGAGTCCCGGTCATACTACTGAATTTCCATTTTGACAGTTATTTGGCTTATTAATTTATTGCTGCAAATGAATGGCAGGAGCAAATCTCAACAGTAGTGATCTCAGTTCTTTTTCTCCTACATTTCTTCTTTCAAAATTTGACTTTAAAAAAGAAAATCTAGACAAAATACTCAGTGTCTGACAATAATTAAATTTCTAAAAACTTCCCAGAAGCTTTAATACTGATACACAATTAAATCAGCTGTCAGCCAGCGGCATTTAAAAGTCAAAGACAGACAGCAGTTTGGAAAAACTCCAGGAAAGCAGCTCACTCTCCACTCACACTCAGTAATGTATCCTCATGCTCTCTGAAAACCCTGTAACACTTCAAGCTTCTACAGCGTGCCTTGGAGGTTACTGAATTCAAAATAATGTAGGTTAAAGACTCTCATGATGACTTGCTCTGCTAAGTAATTCCCTTCTCCAGTATAATGATAATAATCTTTTTATATTTTCCAGCATTAAACAGCACTGCTAATTGCAGTGTTGGCCAGCTGTCAAGGGGACAGAAATGATGGCTTCAGGAGGGAGATTCTGGGTCATGTTCAAAACTTCAAGCTCTATTTGGAGACCAACTGATCTCCAGCACAGAGATAAAGGCATTAGTTTCAGTCATTAGACTGAACGTCTTACTCCATAAAACCACTTGACTAATTTTTCCCAGCTCTGGTCACAAACAAAAAAGGCTCAACTACAAGATTTCCAATTGCAAAATGTGTGGTGTCAGTAAGAATGCAGCCAACAAGATGCATCTTTCTGCAGTACTACCCATAAATAATGCTTCTAATGATGTAAAAAAGAACTACTAAAACAGTACAAAACTGAGAGCGCAACAGTTCAATGCTAATTTGCTAATCAGTTACTGGAGATAACCAGGAAGTTCTTACAATTACTGGCAGCTTTTGCTCAGAAGCTTGGGAAACACGCTTCAAACTAAAACAACTACAGAGATCAATTTTAAAATGACAAAGTAGTAATTTACTGAAAAATGAGGATTACCACACAAAAAAATGAGAAGCTACTATGGTTCAAGGTGGGGACAGGGCTGTGTGCTTCAAGCAGTGAAGTCTATCTATCCCTACAAGTGAACTGGTGGCTGAGGTACTTTAAGGAGATAATTCCTAATTTAAATCACATTATCTTTTCTCTCTTCAATGCAGAAGCAAAAATGGCATGCCTTAGCTATGACCCCAGTCCTGCAAACATTTAGACACTGAACTTAGTAAATAGGTGTGACAAATGAACATCTTACAGTAGTAAGACTAAGCCTGTGCTTCGATTTACTAACAGAAAGAACTACATGGATATGAGCTGAAGCTGCAAGTATGTAACCATTAGTCCTGAGGCTGCTAATCTTATAATTATCTTCTCTTTTTGAGCACTTCTTGTACATTTAATTCAGTTTTGGTGAAGAGTAAGGCATACACTCCTTACTTAAAAAGAAAATCACATTGTGCTTTTAATACATCAGAAAATTACTGCTTGAATCTTCATATAGCAGTATCAGATATATAAATATGTATATAGAAGACTAGATTTATATCTAGTAAAATAATTTTAGATGTAGAGATTTTTGGTGATGCTCCCAGTCCCTAAAAGATCATGCAGAGAGGTAAAGCAGCTATCCACGTACCAGATGACAGGAATCTATCGGTACAAAAACAATTCAAATGTGCCTATTTTCCATGTGCATGTTCTTGTCAAATCCACATCGTGCATTTATTGTTACAATTACAAATGAATCAGTCTTCTATAATTAAATGTACTTTTGGAATAGGAAAAAGAACCAGCCCCACAGTGTTTATTGAACTACTTTGCACACTCGTGATGTTTTTAAGAAATACTAAATACTCTTGCCAACAGCTGTATTCTGGAAATAAGTCAATAAAACATTTCCTCTTATTCTGCACATACAGTATTTTTAAAATAATATTAAAACTCTTAAAATACCCTCTTAGATCTTAGATTTGTAATAGATTTAAATAATACTGTGGAGAAGAATCAAAACACTGTTTATAAAAGCTTATTTCATTCTTTCCATTAGTTAGAAGGATGAGCAGATATATTTCTCTGTGGCCTACAGGTGAAGTAATTGCTTCTAATAAAGTGTTTTTTAATTGAATCTGCATTGAATGTAACAGTATAAAATGTATAAAACATACATAACATACAACAAAACACAAAAGCAAGTAATCAACAGATGCAATCTGCAAAGCCAACATGTAGAAAGCACAAAAACATACAAGGTTGGAGCTGATTTTTGCACCTGGATGTTACCATAATGGAAAGATCAGCAGATCAAAAGCATAGCAAATAATGGCATGATTCATGCAATGGAAAGATTGGAAGAAGCAAGCCACTGCAGACAGACTTGTATGGTAGTTAATGTATGAAAAAGCTTACTTCATTTAGAAAGCTCACTAATTGGTCTACCGTTAAATAATCAGTTTTGTCTCCATTGCTGAAAAGAAATTTATTAGAGAACGTAAGTTTTCAGATATGATGCTACAGTAGGTATGATTTACATGTTGACATTGTTGATACTTTTAAAACCACCTACTTTTCTACCTGAAGTAGCTCTATAATCTCAAAATGAACAGTCACAGAAAATTTAGTAACTTTCTATGCTTGGCAGTCTATCTCCCATACTTAACATCCTATAACTTAACAAACATTACTTAATAAAACAACAAGTAAGTCCTCCAGCTGAGAATAAATTGAGTGAAGAAACTTTTTAAACTTCAAATTTCTTATTTAATTTAATTAGTTCACATATTGTGTTAATCACCTAAAGGAGCAAGTTAAAATTACAGTAGTTAGTAAAGCCAATGCAAAAAAAAAAAGTTCCAGGTGCTTCCTCTAACTCATGTAAAAGTTGCTCTAAAATACAGAGTGAACTTTTACATTAACAATCTGAGAGGGAAGGAGAGGGAAAACATAGACTTGAATTTCTCTTAAAATACTGCTGATGCTACTAGGATTCAAGGTTAGATCATCTGCAGTGTTCTGTCACTATTAGATATGGACTAAAAATATAACAAAATGAGTTTAGAGCAAGATTATATTAAATTTGAACTTACATCTTCTTAAAGAGGTCCTCTATGTCAGTTCGGGGACATATCTTTTGGGTGAGCTCATAAAATTTCTCATAAGTAAATGCTGCGGGCTCAATTTCATCATTCTGCAACAAAACGCAAAGGTACATTTATCCGGCACAAAAGAGCTTATGTGCCCTTTTCCAAGAACGTCAGAAAAAGCAACCAAGAACTGTTTTAGCTCTTTACCTAGTTCATGCTTACCTAGTTTCTTTTTTTATCTTTTGAAAACAGTTCTTAATCAATCTTTATCATAGATCTGTTTGATATGCATATAGTCTGACCTCACAGTAACATTAACTACATAAACACAGCATTGGAAAACATGCTTTCATTGCCTTCTGAAGCTTAAAAAAACCCAACAGTCCAAAATAGAGTACAAACTTCAGGATACTTATACTGAAGCTACAGAATATTGAGAAAACGCCCCACGTTTGGTACAATGGTTTTAAAAAGCAAAGCAACTCATAGAGAGGCATGAGGGGGCGAACACATTCATGGCCTCCTCTGAACAAAGTAAGCACTGAAGAAGTGAGCACCTACAATGATGAACAAGTTACAAGTTAACAATAGGCTTGGTTTTGTGTGATGCAAATTACTTAAATCACAGCTACAAATGTGAATGATTCATCAATTTATTAGTACATAAAAAAGTTATACAAAATGAATAAATACCTTTCCACTGGGAAGACCTAATTCCTTAAGTGCCTGAAAGATCACTTTTTCTGTTTTACCTGATGCAAAGGTTCTGGTAATGCTGAAACAAAACAGCGGGGGAAAAAGGAAAAATGTTAGTCACTTTTTAAACAATCACTTCTCTCTCTCTTGCTTTTACTGCCAACATTTTCCTCTGGCTTCAACTGATGAATGTAAGCATCTTCCAAGTAACAATGCAGTTGAAAAAGTGCTCTAAGCTTCACAGAGCAGCAGTGCTGTGCCTGCAAGCTATCCATTAGAAAATACATAAAATTAATGAACTACAAAAAAATAGCGTGGGGTTTTTTCCAATATACTTGGATACAAAGCCATGCAAAGCATCGTGTTGGCTCTTCTAAATTCTATGCATAGATAAATGACTGTGTTTAAAAAGTAGCAGATTGTACAAGTGAGGAGACTCACTTCTCCAGCTATTTCTGCTTGTGGCATCTTCCCTTCCCTTCCAAGCACTAACCTATGCCTCCGAGCTGACCCATAGGTAGGCATGAAATATTCTTTTCCTGTTTCCTTTTCAAGCAGGTGATGCTAGCAAGAGTCTCCCATGTGCATGTCAAATGTCATTCCCTACTCCTTCACCAGCTCCAGTGCTCACTCCTCCTTTGAATGCTTCCTCAACCTTACAAATACCCAAATTCTCAACACTATGCACAACTGATTTAAGTTGGTCTCAGCTACCACTCAAATATTGCCTAAACTGATTAATATCCACCTCCTTCCACAAGAGAGGAGTGATTTCACCATGCACAAGACTGACAAACCGCTTTCACTTGAAATTAAATCAAATAAATCAAAGCTTAGCTGTTTGGTATGATCAATGTGAAAGTGTTTGGTCTATTTTTTTTTTCCATTTGAGATGAGTTTCCATTACTTCTAACTATGGAAAAGCAGATCCAAACTTGACAGCTCTCCTTCCTTCTGTTTAGGGTCTTAGCTAAAAGAATGTGTACCAATCTCAAGAGAAAAACTGAATTCTATATCCAGTATGAATTTCTAATACTAACAAAAGCTGTACATTGGGAAAGCCTCTACAGCTGCCTGATAAGAGTATGTTGTTTTTTATCAAGTGACACAAACATTTGGTGAGACTTTTACTTATCTCATGCATACTAAATAATTTCACATGGGGAAAGATATGAAACAAACTGTTGCTGTTATTTGTTGCCATAGCAATTCACAGTCGTTTTACTCTCCAAAATACTCTAAACTGCCTATGTAAATATTTTCATACTAAAACAATTAAGATTAGGAAGCCAAAAATCTAAATGATAAAACAGTATTTTAATAAATCTTGCACTTTTTTTTTTTTTTTTTTTCTCACTGGGCTCTTAAAACAGTTAGATTTCTATGTTCCTATTTAGGCACCTAAATAAGTTATTTCTTTCCCATAGCTGATAAGAAATTAGATGTTTTCACTAGAATACAGACTGAGTTTAACTTGTTTGTTACAAAAATCTCAGGCATCTATTTTTCTGCTAATTCTAAAAGACAGAGTAGTGTTAGCTCTACAATTTACAAACCTGTAAAAATTCTATGCCTGTTCTAATGAATCAGGCCCCAATAATAAATGTCATGTAAAACATGTAATACTCGCATAAGTAATTAATCAGAAACTGTGAGCCAAGATTCCATGGCTGCAGTGAACTTCTTTTTGATGCCAAACTACTTTTTATTTCGGCAAAGATGACAGCAAACATAGCAGTAATTTGTAATGAGAGCAGCAGTCTAGAAAAGACTGCATGAACAAAAAAAGATTGTAAAAATATATCATGAAGCTTTCATTTTGCTAAGGATATTTATTGTAAATAAAACTACTTTTCCCTCTCTCAGAAGAAACTTTAACCTAGCAGATTTACATTCACCTTGTTGTATGCCTTGGAAGAAAATTGGGCTACTTCAAACGCAAGCAAGTTACTGGTTGACAGATACCTACACCTCCTTACTCCTCATGTTCTACAGTGGTTTGGGCTTTTTATGGTAATATGTCAATGTGCTTCCTCATAAATATTTAAATTTCTTCCCAAATCTGGGACTGAGGCCTATGAATCTATAGTGCTTGTTGATGGATTAAATGACTTGATTACTTCAGACTTTAACCAATTTCCAACCATTACTTCAAAAAACAAGCCAATATAAACTGTTCAGATTAAACAGGTGTAACTTGCACAGGTGGGAAATCCATTTTCTGCCATTAGAAAGCTGCAGAAACCAAGTTGAATTTAAAAAAACGCCACACCCGACCTTTTAAATCATCATTTAGAGTAATGTTAAAATCTGAAAATATAAAATATCTTACTGAATACCCTGCCCTTGTAAGATCTGTATATGTAGTAATACACTGTGACTGCTAAGGTTTATCAAATCCCAGAAGAGAAATCTGGTGCTCTCCTAAGGTTTTCACATTACCGACTGTCAGAATTTCTTCTCTCTCAAATATATTAGATTGATTGTTATAGATACATGCCTCAGAGTAAATTAAAACCCAAAAGTAGCTGAGAAGAATCTTTACGACTCTGCAAGCCCCAAGTGTATTAACATTTATGCCATTTACTACCAACAGCCCAAGGAGTTTTACCTTCTCAAGACTCATCATTCCCTATGGCGATGTGCTAGCTGCAAAAATCTGTCTCAAACCTGAAAAGAAATTCGAGGAGCTCTGATTTCCCAGGTGAGATTTTTTTTAAAATTCTTTTCAATGTTTTACTGCACTTCTGTGTAAAAATGAACTAGAGGTGATCTTGTGATACACATTCCTAAAGCCTAATTCTCTTTCTGGAAGAGTAACCTTCCTACCTGTATCCCCAGAGCTTCAGCAATTGCTAGATGGGACCCTGAACAGCAGGAGGTGGTGGAGACTTGATGAAGCAGGGCTGACTAGATGTTTTGTATTTAAAATTAACTACAAGGACTTATGATTACAATGTTTTGTATTTAAAAAAGCACAACATGGGAGGGACTGACCATATCAATCTGGATATCAGTTGAAGGGGAAGGTTCAGTGGTTTCAACCCATGCAAAAGGTTACTGAGGGGAGCCTTGAGTAAACAGTGTGAAACTTGGTACATCTTGCACAGCAGAGCCATTCTGCCCACATTTACTGGTGCTTCCTGGCTTGCCTTCCTCATCCACATATCCTTCTCCTTACGCATCTACCTCCTTCTGTTCCCTCTTTTCTCTCCACACTCCTTCTCTGCACTAAGTGTTGGTGGGAAGAGGAAGGAAGCAACGCAGTGCCCCCAGTCTCGGGCTGTTCAGCGGGAGGCACCCGGGTGCCTGTGTCCCACTTCATGCTAAACAGCTGTTTCTGGATCAGGCTGCTCTCAGGATCTTGCCATCCTTCATCAGAGCTCTGATTCACCCTCTTTTCCAGTGTAGGTCTACAGAATAGACTGAGTTTTTTCCCCTTCATGCACATTCCTCCTCCTCATCCTTCCTCCAGCCTCTCACTGACATCTCTCCTAGTCCTTCCAGCAGGTGACACAGAGCTCCCTGGATGAGCCCTAAAAAGTTGCCACATTTCACCCCCACCAACATAGCCCATTCCTTGGAGCACCCAGGTGTAAAGAAGATTCACCTTCTCTTTGCATAGCAAGGAATGGAACACCCTTACAAACTGATCCAGCAAACTACTTTTTCAACAAATTAAGCTGCCAGAGACTGATTTTCCATTTGCACTGGAAATAGTGCAAATTTGAGAAAACAAACTACTGGAACTGGAAACATTTTTAAGAAAAATGATTCAACTGTAAGAGCCAACCTAAATCCTCTACGATCAAAACTGCAGATGTGGCAGGAAGATTTAATACACTGGAACCAGTGGACTGGACTCTCTTCAGCAACATGTGGCCATGTCTGCATATGCAAATCAGTGTGCTGCAGCACAATGGAGAGAATTTATGCAAGGTAAAGTATTTCAAGGCAGAAACCATTTCAGACAAGCTAGCGAACTATAAATTCATACTGAGGAATAAAGCTGTAAGTTCAAACAGGCAAAAATCTCTAGTGTCTTGAAAATGAATGTGGCCCTGTAGTATTGTTTCCTCATCTTTTCCCTTCTGTAGATATTCCTCATGAAACTTCCACACAGAAGGTGCCTCATGGCAGTTTAGTTGAAGTTTGAGAAATAAGCCAGGGCTTGGCAGTGAGAAAGTTGAAAGATTAATACAGCAGCCTTAATACTGTCAAGGTGTCACTTGAGTCGTGAAACTAAAGAAACCTGTAAGGCAGCATGGCAGGTCCTTAGTCTCTTTGCAGATTCTATAGATGCAAAATCATC
>NW_009952153.1:3491803-3524901 GCF_000747805.2 Chaetura pelagica | reverse complement strand
TCTTTCCCTTGAAACAGATGTTCTGTGAGGCTCATCTTACAAAGTCCTCCTTCTTACTCCCTTCTGTGAGTTTTTATGAAAAAAACACCATGCCCCAAATGTGTGTTTTTCACATACTGTAAAAAGAGCAAAGCAGCTCAATGTATCAGAAAGGATTAATTTATAGAGGGGGGAGAATTACAGCCTAGCCAGAAAGGACTGAAAATTTGTAACCTGGAATAGTTAACAGCTGTACAGAAAGAAAGAAACTGTTTTACCTTTTCTGTTACTTATAACAACTAACCCAACAATTCATTTACCATGTGGAGAAAACCAAACAATATCCTGGGGGTTCCTATAAAAACAAAAGTATTTTTGGCAGAACTGTATCTGAGTCTTTTACAAGGAACTACATTTTAAGACATACCTTTTTGTCCTTTACTTAACCAGCCTGCAAGTTTTTATGGTTCTTTTGATATGTGTTTTATGAAGTTTTACAATCAAAAATCTCATCCCAGAGTTTGAGAAAACTGATACTCTTACAGTTCTAACAGACTTTGAAAACAACTGCAAGAACTCATATCTTCATTACAATGGACTAAAAAAAAAATAAATTGCGAGGCTGCTAAGAAGTCCTGCCTAGTTTACCAAAGTTTTACAGACGCATTAGTAATAAAATTGATACTATATCTCATTATTAAGCCACAGAAATTTATTACCATTATACAACCAGTACTTGGTAAAAACCTGTCTTTTCAGTCGTGCTTACCTCCGAACTGGAATTTTCCCATTTGTGTTTGTTAGAAAGGCCAGCTTCATCCAGCTGAAATTAAGAAGAAAGTGTTTTAAAATAAAATTAACTAAAATTAGGCTCTAGATACTTATATTATTGCCACATCAGTTGAAATTAGTACAAACAAATAATTGTTCTGCAATAAAAAACATTTTCTGTAACCTTTTAGTGCTTGAGGCACAGCAGTTCTGTAACTGTTAAGGCTAAAAGAAGCCCAAAATAATCAGTATATCAATCAACAGCAGTGTGAAAACAAGAAAGACTCATGGGGTTTTGTTTATGTATGCATCATTGAAAGAACAAACCAGACAATACTTTTTACATACATTATCAATAAATCAAATTAATAATTATAAATTCTTCTGTAATTTCTTCTGGGCAGGTAAGAGATACAGACTTGAGACCTTTTCTGGTCACAGGGAAAGATAAATCCTAAACTAATTTCTTGTTGTTTTTTTAATTACACTGTTTAGTGATATTGAACTATGAAAAACAAATTTATTTATTGTTTTAATTCCAAAAAGGAAAATACAAGGGCAGAAAAATAAAGGGAAAGAAAGAAACTAACTTACTGTTTCTTGAGACATGTCATTGGACTGACATTGTTAGCTCTAAAGTTATGTATGATGGATCCAAGCCCTTCTACCCATTGCTGAAAAACATGACAAGTCAGAAATACCAAATTAGGAAAACTGAAGAGGAAAAAATAGGCAAGTTTATCTTGGGTGAAGGCTCTTCTTCCTTGCGGCTATGGATAACCTTACTAATCTGAGTTGTGGAAAAAAACCTGCCCACTTCACAGCCTGTAATACCATGGAAAAGCCCAGCCACATTTCACCTAGTACTATTTCATCCTTCACTAAACAAAGTGATTGTGCTT
Source organism: Chaetura pelagica (assembly GCF_000747805.2). Classification (NCBI taxonomy): domain Eukaryota; kingdom Metazoa; phylum Chordata; class Aves; order Apodiformes; family Apodidae; genus Chaetura; species Chaetura pelagica. The sequence continues at coordinate 3,523,249 of NW_009952153.1, read as the reverse complement.
TCCATTCTTCCAAGTACCACATGTAGCATCAGTGCTGCTATTAAAACAGTTTACTGCCAGCAAGGCAAGCAGTCCACTGATTGATTTATTAAGCCTTCTATTTATAGCCTGTATAAACATATGCCTCCTTTTCAGTTGTGACTGGCAATATCAGCTATTACTAAGCAACATTATACAATATGTGATGACATATTTAACAAGTCCAGTTTTAGAAAACAAATTCAACAAAATATTAATAGGCTAGAGCAAATCACAGGGAGGCAGAACACTTGCTCTGTGATACTGATTTCATCTAACACCCTGTTACATATTCAAGTCTTGCTTGCTTTCTGGCTTTCATCCTTAAAAGCAAAACATTCCAGTAATCACTGGGATGACTTTCAGCCAGCAGCAGCATTACAACACTTACTTATGTAATTCCTTTTTATGGATATATATTTTTTACTATAGCTTGTACCTAGACTTTGCAGTCCTGTATAGAAGAAGCTTAAGGATTAGGCTCTAACATAAACACTCATTGATTTCAGCAAGAATCCTAGCAGGATAAAGCTATAGGAGGAAGAAAAAAAAAAAATACAGCACTACAAGCCAAGTTTGATTTCAATTATGCCATTGTAATGCTAGGATTACTCAACAGATAATTTACACTGTGGAACTGAGATGGGATTTGGTCCGCTGCTTAACATTAGCCTTATGAATAAAGAAGCTTCTTGCTTCTAGCCAAATTCTGTGCATGCAGCTTGAACTGACTTGGGTAGAATCCAGAATTTGACACTTTGAAATAGATGTAGATGAGTATATTTTTGTTTTCATGAATGAGTGCTGTACATCTGCAAAACAGATGAAAAAATCGTAATTTATATAGGACGAATACTAATGTCTTTGGAAAATGGCATATTGTAAATTGCAGGCAGTAAATCCCTGTGGGTTAAAACAAGGTCTAATGTGACAATTCAACAGATAAACACACTTAAGCAGACCCTTGTACTCATGACACACTAGAAGCACATGAAAAACTACTTTTTAAACAATAAATTGTTAATTGGACTCCCTTAAAAATCTATTTTGTTTTAGGAAAAGTAGTCATTTATTAAGACATTTATTAATTTTAAAATATTCCTTTTCAAATTATCCTTTTTAAGAAGTACTGCATAAAATATACATAAAATAGAGTAAGTGTACAGCTGAGAATAATTTGAAAATAGACGTCTAACCTATGAGAAAAGCTAGCATTTGAGGTTTTCTGTGGTGTATTTTTGTGCTTGAAAACTACCCACCAGTAACAGTCTCCCCCTCATTTTTCTCTTCCCAACTGCATGAATAAAATGGCGTGGCAGTCACAGTATGGATGTACTGTCTAGATACATAAAGCAAAGTTTGTGAGGAGAGATAATATTATTTATTAAAACTAATAAAACTGGAAGCCACTGACAGACATAGGAAACATTAATCTTTTCCTACAAATGTCCCCTCACCTAAGATGATATAGGAGCAGTGCTTGTGATAATTTCAGGATAAATGCCTGAAGAAGTCCTACACTTATTTCAGTCTCTTAGAACTGTGGAAATTCACTAACATCATTCAACTAGTTAGCTTTGGGTTTTTGTGGCTTGATTTTGGTTAGGTTTGTTTTTTGTTTGTTTGTTTGTTTGTTGTAACAAAGTAAGATGTAACATTACTGCTGCACTAACACCATCACACCTATACAAAAAATTGTTCTCGTATGATCTGGATTAGTCGGCAGTCCCTTCAAAGCTACGCAACCTTTCAACACTGACCCATAAAGTAAAATGGCATATGCACTGCACACAAAAACCCTTGCAAAATTCAGTTATGCAAAACGCATGTTGTGAATGTGCTTCAGTCTTTCAAAACTCCCAGTTGTTCTGGTAAAAAGCAACATTGGTGCAGTACTGTCGATGTCACCATTTCAATAGAAAATAAATACACAGAGCTATTCTGACTTGAAGGCAACAGTTTTCAACTACACCAGATATAACAACATCTAACATTTGAAAGCATGAGTTCGGTCCATCAAGAACAGCTGCCAAAAAGGGAAAATTGCTAGAAAAAAGAAAGCATAGAGAAAAATCAACACATTAACCACTTACCAAGTAATTTCCTTGCAGGAATTCTCCTGATTATTCCTACTTTAGCAGACTTCCTAGTATTTTTTTCAACAGTAATGCTCTTTTCTGATAGAGATGCCAAATAAGGAACTGCATTCTCTTACACCAAAAGAGCACACAACTACAGCCAAACACTGATAAACCACAAAAGCCTCACATCTCTGCTGGCACCACACAAGGGAGTAACTTAAGAGTCTCTGCCCATCTATGAAACATCTTGAGATTGGCACAACGTCCCATGGGCAAGACATGGCATTTTGAGAGACACGTTTCCCTCTCTGTTCCGTGCCCCACAGCTGCAATACAATGTAGCATCTGGCTGCTTGTACTTCAGCTTGAGTTTGAAACACTTTCTGGAGAATTTAATCAGATATTCCCCACGATTACCAGCTGGCCCCGAGTCAACTACAAATAAAAGAGGTTAGGAAAAGAAAAAGAAAAGAAAACAACTTCTGGATTTTGAACATACTATTAGAAGCAAAATGGCATGCAATGAAAAAAATTCCTCATCTCCAGATTAATACAGAGGCTAATGCAAAACATTCAAACTTTTTGCCAGCTGGTCAACACAGAACATCCTTCTTAGCCAGAACAGTCTCCAAATAACAAATATCTTAGTAATCATCTTTAAGGCACTGTGATCCACTGCACAGATACTCACAAAATATCCAAAGCTTGAACACACTGACAAACGTCAAGCTGGCAATATATTCCTTTCCTGACAATAAACCACTCCCAAATTCAATGTACACTTGTCTGATGACCTTGTAAGGAGGGATGAAAGAAGAGCTCAGGCTTTTCTCAGCTAACCTTCTATGAAGAACACAGCAGCAGCCTTGCTTGTGTGCTAAGAGAGCACTCCTTATTCTACAGATGAAGCTGAAAACCTGCAAATCTATGTGAGTTAACAGAGTTAAAGATCCTCAACACTCTTCTCCCATGCTCAGAATTTCCAAATCACTGCCTCTCCAAAGAAGGAAAATCCAATAGCAAGATGAGATTCTGAAATGAGGTAGGTATGAAATGCTTCACTCGGGTCCTACAGAAAGTGGAGTTACAAAATTATTTTGATATAAATACAGGATACGCTTTGATTCTCACTGATGCTAGTGATAAATATCTTCAGATTTTCAAAATATGAATCCACCTTTACTCTGTCAATGTAACTCCTGAATGGCTCTCTATATACCAAGAATTCTTCCAGATCCATATAAGAGGAATCTGGTCCCTGCTATCTAATCCTAGAGAAACAATCACCGTGAAAGGAAACAAAATAAAAAACAAGTGCATCTTGAACACAGACCCTTAGGCTGACACAAAACCTAAGTACCTTGAAGGTGGGAATAAGCAAACTGTTGTTTTTCTCTAACAATATCCAACATTGTGAAATATCTCTAAGAGAAGGTGGAAGAAAAACTGACTGAAGAAGCACTTTCAGCTTTTGCTGTAGTACTCAAATGCTCCTGAGGCACTTAATGACATTGCATTAGCTGGGGTTCATCGAAGAAACACAGGGCGTATAGATAAATTTGAACTCTCAGCTCTCTTTTAGCCATCAACATCTCATTTAGGTGGGTTAAAAAGGGCAAAAATTATGAAAGACTACAAATCACTGCAACCTACAGCTCATGAAATTCTAGACAAGGTCATTCGTGGCTTATTTACAGATTATGTCAGTATCATCCAGACCTTTCAAGATTTTTACCTTCACTTTTCCACTGCAGTCTCTCTACAGTTGCACTCCATTCAAGCATCAGGGAAGCTGAGGAGACAAGAAGGAACTGTCCTCTGATTTTGGTACTGGGATTGGCTGCTAGAGTCAAGGGCTTGAGAGCATGAAGGTTCAGGAAACCCACAGAAAATATAACTGTTTTTCTCAACTCTTGCCAAGACAGATATGGTCTGGCAGGGTTCCCTGGTACTTCGTCCTCACCCAGCAGTGCTGTCACCAGTCGATGTCCCTCTCAACATACATGTCTCATAAGTAAGTTCTGGTTTATTAAAATTACGGTACCTTTCACATAAGACAGCAAAAGCAAGTAGACTAGACTAGTGAAAACATACAAAAATAATAAATAAATAAATAAATAAATAAATAAATAAATAAATATATTATTCCCTACTGGACCAACTGCATCACAGACCTGCAGAATATTGCGATGAAAACTCTCTTACAAAGATAGAAGGGACTTCTTCCAACTTAAAAGTATTTCATCCAGAAAGCTGAGGCTCACACAGACATTCTGTGTTGAGAGTTGCCTGATGTGTCCAGACTGTTCCACCCTTCAACAAAGCTTTCCACCTCAGAATGACTTTTTGAGCATCAGAGGGATCTACTCTGAAAGCAGCTGGAAAACTCATTTTGGCTGCTTTTGTGTACACACTAAGGCGAATATAGTGGAGCTTTACACATTGAAATTAACCTCCTGGCTATGGAGAACCAAGAAAGAACACCAAAAAGCAGAAAATCAAGTACATTGAAATCACAGGCACTTAACTGGAGGCTAGCTAGGATGTGAAGATTTCTCTAGAGAACATGGTATTACATACTTGGCACAGGGTTACCTGAACATGTAAGCAGCAGCCATCTAATTAAGACAGTCATAATTGAGAAATGGTTCTCACATAGGCTGAGATATAAGCCACATACTAACATAATGGGACACAGACAACAGCAGTAAACTTCAGAAGTTCTGCTCAAGTATGTTCTGCAGGTTTCTTGAGAAGTTTTGCTTTGAAACATCAAAACAAACCAAAGCCATGGGAAAACAGAATGGAATGTGACTGCAAGATATTCCTGTGAGAATATTCTTCTGCCTTCAAGGTGCCCTCCTAGTGATATGATTTGGGTGAATATTTAATATAACTTGTTTCACAGAAAAAAAAAATAATCAGGATCAGCTGAAGCAAAACTCAAAAAGCGCCATATAGTAACAACAACAACAAAACTGATCAGCTTCATCTTAGCAAAAACTTGGCAGTCCACCTGCTCATTTTAAACAAACTGAAATACTTTCAAAAAAGAAAACTACTATTCCAACTGAAAAAAATGAGACGTTTCAGAATGTCAAAATGAAATGCTTTCAACTGCAGTCATCTTTAACACCATAATATTATTAGTTGTGTGATAAAGCTTGCATTTTACCTATATGTTGTTTGTCAGCTTATGAGTAACAAAGCATTTCAGCACCTGCTATTCCTCCTAGTGCCTCATAGGTTACCCATTTACACGTGACTCGCTTTCTCAGTAACATATTTTTAGAACATCTATTTTCTATCAAAGCCAGTTATGCCAGTGTAAATGGTTACTCCACTCTCCTTCCCATCTGTCTCCCTTGTGACTGCTCCTTTCCCTACCTAATGCCAGAGGAATGGTGTGCATCAGCACTTCCCCAAGTCATATTATCTTAAAAACTTGTGTGAGCTTCACCCCTAAATGGGCGACATGAGCTCTTCCTTGAAGTGAATTAGGAGTGTTCACATAAAGACCTCTGCCAGTAGGGCAGTGAGAAGAGTACTTTCTGGCGTAAGTGTGGAAGCTATCAGCTGGAGAGATGACCTTCCCAACAGCACAGCTGTATCTTGGGAAAGAACAATTGCCAGGATAAATTTACACCCGATAACACAGTGATATTAAAGAATGTAAAAAGAGCCAACTTGACTTAGGTTAATCCTTTAATTTATACTCTTTAATGCATTGCCAAAGTGAATGAGCAAAGATGACAACAAATCCAGAGTTTGGGTTGCTGAACTACAACAGCTTTATTGGACATATGGCAACTTTGGATAGGCAGCCTAAATGCCATACACTGAGGCCTCACAGAAGCACTACTTTGCTTATGCACCAAGGAAATTTCCCCCCAAAGACTCACTGGCCTTTCCAAATGTCCTAGATGGAGGAAAGCAAATTATCCGATTAGTAGGTCGCAGAAAGGCAATCCAAGAAATAAAAAGGAAAAATACACATGTATGCTCACACCTAATATGTGTGTGTGTGCTTTAATTATAGCTCACAGTAATTTATATCCTGATTTATCAGGATTCCAAACATCAGATTATAAATTCTACCTTCTACAGTCACCCTCTGCTATCACAGTGGCGTTGCTTTAGAAATGGACTGTAACAGCTGCTTGCAATCAGAAACAGAGTACACCCTATTTCTTGGTGGTTTTGTTTTAAGAGTGGAAATTAAAACCAATTTCTCAGCTGAAAACACCAATAAAATCTAAGTAGAGAGAATGTAAATACCAGAGTTGGAGCTTGGAGACAAGTGGAGAGATAATAAACACACTCTTGTTTTTGGAGTAGTTACACTTGCAGTTCTGTGATGGCTTGGCCAGACATGCTGAGCACATTGCCACAAGAGGCAGAAGGGTGTGGGGCTGCCCCAGTGCAGAGATTATGATGGATTACAACAATCAGCCTGTGACAAGCACTTTGAGGGAGAGAGGGTCCACCACTGCCCACAGCAGGCAGCAGCTCCCCACTAAGGGACTCTACCCACACTCCACCAGCCTGTCCTACCCACCTGCCAGCACCTGCTTCCCACCGATACCACTCCTCCCAGGGGAAGCTTGAAGAAGCCAGAAACCATTAACCTTCTTTGTTGTGATTACTCAGTCCCATTACAACCCAGCTTTCAGTAAGTAACCATTACTTTTTGTACAGTTGTAAAATACTGTCTTCAGAAGCAGAATACCTTTTTGCTGTCTTTCTAGGCAGAAAGGTTCTGGGATTTTTGCTTGGATCCATCACCAAATTCCCTTGTTTTAAAGGATCCCAGTAGGGTACTAACCAATCCTTGGTTTATCTGAGGAAGGGACAAAAGATCTACAGCAAGTCATTCTTGCCCTCCTCATAGCAACAGGGAGGGAAAACAGCAGAAATCACTACAGATACATCCCTTACACGCACCTGGGCTGCTTAAGCTACAATCATTGCCTTTTCTTCTCCAAACTCTTGCCTCTGTCTTTTCACAAAGGGGGCTTAGTATTTAAGGTGAAGTAAATCAAGGCCTATTTTAAACTGCAGTTAGTAGCTGTATAGATACTTTATGCCAGGTAAAGACTCATCCTAGAGGAGACTTACTGTGTCCCAGAAGAAAGAAGCCCTTTCATCAGCAAACTAGGAAGAACTAAGCATGAAAAGAAAACTCCTAAAAAAATTTATTTTGGCACAGATGTGTAGTAGCCAGTTCATGTACTCACCAAATACAAAAAGCCAATACAGTACAGGCCAAATGACTTCCCACATACTCATATCCTTAGCAAAGGCAGAGCTTTAGGTGCATCTCAGAAAACTCTACGTTGTTTTGGCATGATCTACTTTACTGTTGCCCTTGTGCCTAAAACTTACCAGATCAGGTGGATCACCATTATCAACAAGTTCTGGATATACATGTTGGTGGAAAGACTCCCAAAATGAAGGACTCTCAGAGCCTACCCACCAGCTGACTGCAGTATCACACAGCCTTTTTGATAAGCATAGTGGTTAATGAAGCAGTAAATCTTTTAGACAGTATAATTAGCCCACCTGTTGTGGCAGACTATGTAACTGGGCAACATACTCCTCACAAACCAGTGAGTCTAGAACAGTTTGTTGAGATCTAAGGTGGCTAAGAAATTTAACTCCAATCTTCTATTTTCAGAAGAAATCAGAGACACTGTTGGGTTAAGTATAAAAGTGAATGCTGCTTTTCTTTGCTGCTTACATGTTTTCAAAACACAGCTGTGGCATGTTATTTCCCTGAAAGCCCACTGAAAATACACACAGTAAAATCTATTTAGTATACTTATGAAAGTTATACAAGTATTTCTCTTTACTCAGTATTGCCAGTGTTCAAAGAGTTAGATTCAAAAAATGAACCAGGTCTGCCAAGGGATTTAGAGATGTTGCATTCAGCAAACACATACTCAGTTTTAAAGAAGGGGATTTAGCAGATATGAGTTCCTGATCAGTATTCAGTAGTTATCTCACAGGCAAAAGAGATTGTAATACACCACAAATACATACAATAAGAAAAGCAAAGTGTTTTCCACACAAAACAAATAATGTGTACTTTTAAAATGCCTTGCATTTCTGTATGTAAGGTAGGAGCATCCTACCAGTACTCTAGATCAAGCTTCTCAGAGCACTTTACAGCAGACAGATGGAGCACCAGGCCTTGGCAGGGCCACAGAACTTGCATTATGAACTGAATCTTAAGCTCTCAAGAATGATGACATGTAAAAAAACCCCATTGTTTTCTTAAGACTGTTCCATGTCAATGGGAAACAGAAAATAACCCCAGTACACTGGAATCCACTTAGCTGCAGAGAATTTTCCTTCCTGCTTTTGTCTTTTCAAATAATATGAACCATTCAATACAATTAGGTTATTGCTGAACAAAATTTTGGTGGGGTGAGCTCCACCCACCAGAAAAATTAAAGTAATTTAACTTCTCTTCACCATCCCTGTGTGTTACAGATGCACTGCAGAACCATCACATATCATGCAGCGATACTAAACAGTTGAGGGAATGCTGAGTCCTGTATTTAATGATCTTAGTGATAAATCACCATGAGTGCACAGTCTGACAGAGTAACTACTTCCTTTCACCACGGCACACCAACATGTTATGGGATGCTCCAAATGGATGTTTGCTGTTCTTTGGTAGGCTGGGGCAGCAGACAGTAAACCAGCCAAGCAGGCCGACTTGATCAGGAAAAAAACAATCAAGTACTGCTGAAGTGCTCTCCTTTTTTCTATCTCCCCAACACTGATAAATTGTGAAATACCTTGGCTATTTCTGTGTTTTCTGCTACCATGAAAGTGAAGCTGATGTTCACCAGATCTGTGCCACTGCAAACACAAACTATCCGTCCTTCCAACTCATTTTCTGATTTTCCAACAGCCTCAAGTGCAGTTAGTATTTTGGGATCCTGTTAAAAAGAATAAATAACTTGTTACATTTCCAATACTTTTGTAATGCAACTCACTATCATGAAGAGGCATTTCCATCTCCATATACTTTGTCAGTCATCTTAAATAAGTGCTTTCACTTAGAACTATTTGTTGTGTGTAAACCTTAAAAAATGAATATATTCTAACAATGAGGAGCATGATCGTGAGACTTCAGAAGTAAATTAAGTACTTGTAATATATTTTTGAAAATTAAATTAGAAATTACATATATTTTCATAATGAAAAAGAAAAATTAATCACTCCAAGGATTGGTAACAGATGAAAAATTATTTCAATCTAGTTAAATCCATAGAGTTATAATCTGTGCAACTTTTTGGCTGCTTCTTAATGATATGCAGTACAAGCTGGTAACTCTGTTGAGGGTCAAGGGCTAGAGATTTAATGGGCATAAAGAGCAAACAACCTATGTAAAGACAGAGCTGAAGTCTGAAGTGTATTGGTATGCTTGTCAGCACATGAAGCATGGAGCAGTCTGCACCACCACTTCTCATGCCCTTTCTCTATGGGGGAAAGAATTTAGTCTATGGATTCCCTGGAGAACTACTAAGAGATGGTTATCTGCATTTAACACAGAAACACTTAACACATGAAAGTGTAAATGCAGAGGTGCTAACATATCTTGCTTCACAACAAATCTTCTAAACTAAAGATCTGGAGGAGGAAGACCCACAATTCACTTCAGAAAATCCTTTTACCTTGGAAAGAATACATCTGAAAGAATTTCCAAAGTTTTGGGGTTCTCCAGAACTCCAAGCTAGTACTTCTGTTAATATTTTACACAGATAGGAACAAAATTTGGAATAGCAAGTATTTTTTTTCCAGATCTCTAAAACCAGTATCACTGTTACAAAATAATTAGAAACTCCTGACACATGCTCTTAATGTCTGCTGCTAAGCTTTTGCTGCAACCCAAAAGCCAAGCAATGTATTATGTCATAAAGACCAGATTACAGAACATTTCCACTGCAATCACACCAAAATACTTGAGTTCAAAACTTAAAATTTTAGACTATGATTGTGAAATAAAAGTGTGTTGCTGGTATTTTTTAAATAAAGAAACTTCACCCACATTTCACCTTCAGTTTAAATATTCTTTGTTTAAATGAAGAGTATAAACTAATCATAGAGTACCTTTGGTACAGCTCCAAAACGAACACTGTTGATTAGAGAGCATTCTAATACTTGTCCTTCCTGAAATGGCAAAAAAACATACAAGTTCAAATGTCTGTTGACACATGCAATTCCATTAGGAACTGCAGCAAAAATAAACAATGAATCTTATTTGCAAACACTGTTAATTAACACTAAATAGCGTATTTTCCTTTTATATCAGTTAATTCCCTCCTAAATACTTAATTTCTGTCAATTCTGAAAGGACTAAGGCTAGTTTTGCAAAAAAACGAACACAGTATTTCAGTTTTTAAAAAATTAGCTAGAACACAAACTAAGTGCAACAATATTTAATAAATTTTCCTGGCATAACTGTAATATACCTTTCCTTCACTTTTCCAGCTCAGAAAAAAGCCAAATTCATCCACTCGGAAAAGGCAGTTGCTTTCAAAGACAAAAGATTCCTATAGAAAAGAAAATACAGACCATCAATTTAATCAGTTTGACAGATGTTATAAACTTATTTACTGTTCAAAAATTAGAGACTGTAACATCTCTCCCCAAATACCTTCCTGAAGAATGTGCTATTCCCAAAGCAATCAGAAATAAGGGAGGCAGGCTTTTAAAAAACGCTGGGTTTTAATTATTTGTCTTTTTGCTGAAATTTAAGACATTGGGATTCACTTAATTAATATTTTCCTCCTTTTTTACAATTACCAAGATCTGTTTTGTCTAACAAAAGCAGTGATTCTTACCTTAAGAAAAAAAACCTTATTGAAATGGAACTTAAAAAAAATTATTGAAAATTAAGTGCTTCAAACAGAATAAAGATTAAAAACATGTAATTTGCCAATACTACCTTCAGGGTAAATGACTACAATTCATGTTAACATTCAGAATTTGGGAAGCACTTTTCTGTTAGACTATGACAGTATGTATGTCGTGAGCAGTTTGTAGCCAGAGTATCTGGCAAGCAGGGTTTAAAGGAATTTGATTTATAGATAAATCAAGAAAGAATAGCGTATCAAAGAGACTAGATAAGGCAAAAAATCAGATTAGCTGAATTAAAAAAGAAATCTCCTCCACACACCTCCAGCTTCAATTAATACATCATAAATTAAGCTGTGCAGAATCAATCACTTTTTAAAGAAAAAAAAAGGATTCAGGACTTCCTGTCTTCCTTAATTGATAAGCAACAAGCCTGTGTGCAGGCTGCAGCTCTGCTTACTGTTTCAGAGGCCAGCCCTTTGTTCTCTGTTAAACACTGAGGTACGTATTTAAAATGTCATATCCTCTCTTGTGCATATAGCAAGGGCAACAAGCACATCAATTTACACAGCTGTTTTCAGAGCAAAAGGCCTTGCATACAGGACAATTTGAATTTAGGTAACAAAACCAGGTGAAAACTCCAATGTTCTCAATCCATGGAGCATGCTTTTAAGTCAGTAAGTCTAGCCGGGACTCAGTCACTCTGAGGCAGGCCCCCAGCCCAACCTGGAATGCAGGAAATCATGGGGCAGCCACAGGAGCCTTTTTGGCCTCTGCCGTGGAACAAAGGTCTAGCAGGTGGGCTAAGGATAGGTCACATTCCAGTCAAGTCTTATCCTCAGTTGATGTTGGGCATGAAGCCAAGCAAGTTCCTGAATCCACTGTTGAGCAATGTCCTTGAGCCCTCCTAGATGGGCACAGCCAAAGGAGATATGCTGTGTTTGTGGTAATTGCTCCTTTTCCCTGGACACATTAATTATTGAATGGTGTCTACCACTTCTGGACAGTATTTTAGGTCCTCAAAAAAGATTTACGGGTTTTAAGGACTGACATGCTGCAGTTTTCCATCTAAGTAGCAAACAGCTATTTTGATTTTACAGGCAGAGAAGCTGAGATAGAAAGTATAAAGTTGCTGCAGGTCAGTCTGAGCCAACACCACTATGCATGAATTTCCAGCATGCACTTCTCTGCCCATCTTTCTTCACCATAACTTTTATTTTCCTGCCTTCACTCTAGCACTCATCCCTCATCAAGCCTACTTGTTGCCTGACACCTCAGATCTACTAGTTTTATGGCCCATGGAGTCTTGTTTCACATAAAAATGCAGCTACCAATCAAAATTACTGTCTCTTGAGTTTCTCAGAAAGGTTACTCACACAATAAAAGGCAGGCAATCCTTTTGTCATTTAATGTGTCCCCATCTATTGAAATGTTCTTGATATATCAAAAATGTTTTCATAAAGGTGTTTATGTAAACTGCATCCATGTTGATGTGCCACCCTGGCCTTGGCTCTATCAATCAAATTACTTTTTTGGCAATTTGTCTTCTTCTATAGTAAAAAAAGCACCTACTATCAGACCATGTAGATGTAACATGACTGGTAATATTAAACTGGAAGAGGGTAGATTTAGGTTAGACATTAAAAATAAATTCTTTGATGTGAGGGTGGTGAGAAAGGTTGCCAAAGCCAACTGTGGACACTTCATCCTTGGTAGTGATCAAGGCCAGATTGTATGGGGCTTGGAGCAACCTGGTTTAGTGGTAGGTGTCCGTGCCCATGGCAGGGAGGTTGGAACTGCATGATTTTTAAGGTCCCTTCCAACCCAAACCATTCTGTGATTCTATGATTCCATTATTCCTACTTATGTCTCGTTTTTATTTCCCATATTCTGCTGATATATCCCTGTTCTAGACTCAGATTTTTCAGCAGTAAAAATGATAATGTTTAGCTCAAAATATATTTCATAATTTGTAATCACTCTGGTTAAGGGACTCATCTGTCACTAAAAGGTGGATCAAGGCACTGCTCCACATGCCAATGATCCAGATTTTTCTAGCCACTCAATGCAATTTGGGCACATAAAACACCTCTCATCCTGTACGAAAGCTGTTTAGTCACCTAGACCCTGTACCAGGATTCCTGGGCCCCAGTTCTACACTGACTTTCCGTCAGTTCACTTACCATGTCTCTTTTTCCCAACATGACTTCTGTTCGGGTGGTGAATTAAGCACATAATTTCCATGAAAATTAGAAGGCTACTTCTGAAACATTTTTCTTGAAAGAATCAGATCATGCTATGTTTGCATAGCATTTCTAAAACAATAGTCTCTGTTGGTTAGGCTATCTAGTTACTACTACAACACAATTAAATAATAGCCTATGTATATAATAAATCTGATAATATCAAACAGCCACATCAAGTGCTCCCTGTTTACAGGCTACAGATCTTAACTTCTGAGTCACTGTTTTGTTTTGGCTTTTTATAGCCTTTGATGATTCTTGTAAAATTGCAGATAAAACATACAGTTAGTTACTAAGTTAGGTAGTGTTTCTAGAAGAGTCCCCTCGAAGAACACAAACCAGGCTTCCAACTGTACCATAGCAAACCCAGAGTAAACTGCAGCATGAAATGCAGTTAATATCATGTGGATGGACAAACAACACGTTGCCCACAAGTGCCAAGTGAGACCCCATCTACAGTGCTCTGGAAGGCAGAAAATTCAACTGCAAGGAGCAAGACTTCTGGTGCTACCAGCTCACTCCATGTTTGCCCAGCATTATCAAGTATCACACAGGTACCTGCTGGGTATGTGACCTACAGTGCAAAAGCATTACTTTCTGAGATGTCGCTTTTTCCCTATCACTACATCAAGGACCCAGGTGCCTCACAGAGCATTCTTGATCTCACACAAAACCCTGCTCACTTAAAACTTGCTTTTGTATCGCCCATTCTCTATTTCGCCATAACCCCTCACTTGGATCCTCACAGGCTGTTTCCAGAACAGTATTTACTGAAGAAAAAAATAAAGCTTTTATGAACCTCCTTCCTAAGGAATTCAATGTCCATTAGTATCTTCTTAGTTTAACTGTCCCAAAACTAAAAAGCAGGGCAAAACAAATATCCCTGTCTTGGCAGTTCTCATGATAAAAAAAATACATTCACTTACCTTTCAAAAGCTAACAGGAAAATACTAATACCCCTAAAGGCACTTACTGAGATACCTTCAACTTTTATAGATTTCCTGTCCAAGCAAGATTAAAAATAGACTCTGATAAAATTATTCTCACAGACATATCAACACTGAGTATAAGGTAAATATCTCAGCATTTTATTTCAGCTGTGCGTGTAAAATGTCCTGTTTTGCATTCCTTTAATAGATTCGGATTAAAGCACAGCTGAAAGCGGCATCATAGTAAACATATTTTAGATAGAATACAGGTTGATTTTCTAAAGGAGATAAAAACACTCCAGATCTCAAATGATGCATCTGAATCAGACTATAAATGGTTTGTGGTCTCTTACTTTCCCTTGTGCAATGCAGGTCCTCAGTTTAGGTATTTAAAAAAGACATATTTCTCTCCTTGCCCCTGTGTTTGATAGTTGTAAAAAAAAAAAAGGATTCACTTTGTTCAGTAATGTGCTTTATGAATCTGCAAATTTGAGAGCTTAATGCACATTACAGATATTTTGATCCAAATCCCTCCTTCTCTTGCTCAGGGCTTATTTCAAATCTGAGGGATTAAATATATTTTAAAGTTTTTTCTTTCAAAACCAAAAATCTGTATAATGATAATGTGTGTTGGTATTTCCTCCTCACACACATTTCTGGAGTTGATAAAGTTTACTTGTGTACAATGAAAGCAAAATATGAAATATCCTGTAGCATCTGCATATTTAAAAGAGAATAGCAAATGAAATGCAACTGGCCTCTTACCTCTTCGTATCTGTCAAACACAGCTCCATCTTGCATAAAAGAGGGAACTGGCTTCTGCCAGTTAAATTCATAAGGTTTTGCCATGATTATAGAAGAAAAACCTGAAATGGTATGAAAAAGCTGAGTTCAATTACAGTCTTTAAAAGGAGTATTTCAAAGTCTAAGCAGGAAAAAAAGTGACTTTTAGTTTTTCATTTCACTCAGAAGTATTAAAATTCACAGAGAATTTCTGTATCAAGAGTTTGCTCAGAGGAGTATTTTTGTTTCTTAACTTCAAAATTAAAAATACTTGTAAAATGTGTGTTTCAACTTGATTATTAAAAAAAAACAACTTACACTGTAACATTGCCTTAGTCTAAAACTCTGCTACATCACTTCTAGAGTATAATGAGGTTAGGATTAATGTAGGTCTAGGTGACACAGAATACCACAACCTCTAACATACATAAGTGCTTCTTTTTTTACAGGAAAATATCAGATCCCACAAAGACAGTTTTTGTTTTCTTTAACATTATAAATTGTATTCTACATAGACAAACACATTGTTCCTCTTTGTTTTATACTTCAAAATCCACTTATATTAAATAAAATTCTGCGTACTTTCAGTAGTATTTTATACATAATACAAGATATGGTTAGTGTAAGGGTCAAAATTCATAGGGAAAGGAACTGGTTAGGGATATAGGCCATTAAAATACATTAGCTAGTAGCATTGTGCATTTATGCAAGTTTAGGAATATAAACAAAACTGTTAATTTAGAATATAATAAAGAAATCATAACACGTGGACCTTATCATGAAGACTACCAAATTATTCAGTCTACTTTCCAACACCTTGGTACATCCTAGGTTATGCTGCTTTACACCAGAAAATGTCTCACCTATGTACTCTGAATTACTGAAGTTTGTTTTATCTGAAGTAAAGGGCATCTGCAGTGTTCCTGCTTACTGTTGTCACCTAGCACACCCATTATCTTGGTTATTCCTTTATGCACTGGACCCGAAAGTCCTGCACACTTGAAAGCAGAAGATAAGACTGACTCAGATGTCAGCAAATAGTTCCGTGAAACGAGATATGGAGGATGAACACAGCACATGCTCATCATCATCTGACCCCACATACTGTCTTACTGGTGAAAATGGCCTTACCCTTCCTTGTCTGTTTGCCTTGTCCTCCTTTGACAATGATAATTTACTACTGACCACCACCACCAGCACAACATAGAGCTAAGCACAACCAGCACAGCTCTTATCCCATTAGAATGCAGGCACCCAGTCCAAGCAAACTTTGTCTAAGTGCAAAGAATAAAAAGCATATATAAAAATCAAGGAAGAGTATGACAGCCTGTCTAATTGATACTATATAAGCCATGTTTGTAGTGTTTGCATATATTAAAGCTCTGGTTAGCAGACTAAAATATTCTCAGTTAGGTAACAACGCCTCCATCCACAATGTTCTTAGACAGAAGCGTCTACTTTGACTGAACTTTAAACCCAGAATAGGTGTGTTTAAAAAAAAGAAAACAAACATCAGAACTTTGTATTATCCTCCTTCTCTGTCTTGTTGTCATTGATATAAAATGTGTTCTAAAAAGAAAAAAAAGACAACGAAAGAACTCAGAAGATAATGTTAAAAGACTCTGCCCGTCACCAGCCTTAAGAACAGTTACTTCAATACTTTTCTACTGAAAAGACACCCTTACTACTAAAAAATGTAAAATACATTTTGATGTTCCTCATCTCGATCTCCTGCTCTTTTTTGGTCACTGATACAGGAATATAAAAAAATACATATCACTTCTCTAAAGTCCTAGGAATAAGACAAACTATTTAATTCTCCATAACTATACAAAATACAATTTGACAGTTACATACGTACATCAAGAGTTCACTTTTGTTGAAATGGGATGAAAAATCAAAACAACATATCTGTACTCTGCAACTAAAAAAAAAGAAAGGGGACAGGGGGGACTAAACAACACGTAAGACTATTCATCTGTATTTTTTTTTTCTCCCCCAAACAAAGAGATTATTTGAACAGAACAGAAGACAAGGAACTAAGGTTAAGAAGCGATCGGCTACACTTACTATTTTATCAAAAGCCTCTTGTTCTTTTTGACAACCCTGTGCATTTGGTTCATACCACTCTGTAAAAAAGTAATATTATCTTCCTTATGAGCACTGTGAGATGTTCTGAGATCCTTTCAGGGTATGTTTCAAATAATTTCTTTGTTATTATTATTATTTTAAATACACTTATAATTTTAGGGTCTTTTCCAGTTTAGATCATCAGCATGGGGCTGCTTTTTCCTCATTCCATGGAGGAAGCTGCATGATAGGATAGCCATCCTATTGCAGTAGCATGATGATGTCTTGTTGTATACAGCTCAGAGACTTCACACTGTAGATCACTGTAAGCACAACAGCTTGAAAACTTAGTGCTTCTTCTTACAGTAAAGCTACATTTAGAGAAACACACTATTTTCTGGCTTTGTTTATAGCAAAGTTGAGACCAGAACCAACAAAACCCCATACTAAACAACAAATCCTCAAAGATCTTGAAAAAATAACCCATAGATTGAAAGGAAACTTAAAACACACACACCTGAAGTGGTAAACACATTCCCTTAGCTGTTCAAATTACCTTTACTACCAGAACACTCCCAAAAGGAAAAGTTATTTCAAATACAACAGGTAGTTCACACCATGATATAGGCTGCCAGCATGTGAAGTCCTTCTGGGAAAAGCAGATGCATTCTATGCTAAATTGTAAGAACAGGGATGACACTTTTAAGACTGTGAAGAATACTCTTCCACAGTCCCTAGGCTATATGCATGGCCTAAACCCTTTTTCTGCCATCACTGAGTCCCATACAGACACAGATTTTAAAACCTGCAACTCTGCAACTGCATTGAACTCCTGTAGAAGACACACCATAACATTCTGTCCAGCATCAGGCACTCTGAATCCTGGATGCAAAGAGTGCTTGAACAGCTTCTTTCAGAAGCACTAATTACCTTAGCACTACAAACTTGCACTTTATTGCCAATTTGAGCTTTGCTGAGTTCAATCATCCAGTCACAGAAATATAGCTCTGTCAAAATCCGGTCTTTACAGGTATCTTCTCCTTGTCTGGGTAATCACACGGTATGATGAAATTGTCTTGTTACTTCATTGCTGACAAATTAAATAGATCAAGCATTTCACTTTCTGCTGCAATGCACATTTTTCAAATCTTGGAGTCAGTCTGATCCCTTTCCACTTTTTCAGCTGCCTTTCTGAAATCAGGGCTTTGGATCAGGACACTGTAGCCCACCACAGTCCTCTGTCATACAAGTCAGAATTAGTCCTTCTTCTGATTTGCATAACCCTGCACACAGCTGCAAGGAAACATGCTTGATTGCTCATAATTTATCAAGCAATCAAGTTCTGTCTCAGGGACCCAAGCTCATTGTTATTTACCATCTTACCAATCTTTGCTAGCTCTGCTCTCTCAGAGGTCAATACAGTTTATGGATGAACTGAGATAGATTAAGTGGGAAAGATGGCTTGAGTGCATGTAGCAAAGAGTCAGGTGAATTGTAACAAACAGGATTTTTAAGCCATATGCTTTGGCAGCTATGCAGAAGGTGAAGAAAATTCTCTCTGCCTTTAGAAAAGCTCTTTCCAGTCTCTCACATTTCTTTCTCTCAAAAATCCATTCTTCCATAAACCTGTTAGCTTTTAACATAATAAAAAAACCACTCAAAAATATCCCTGTCACTCTTTGGAGCTCTGTTTATCTTCAGAAATAGTTAAGCAGTTCAAAGAAAGTAAAAAACAAAAACAATCCAACCCACCAAATCCCAACAAACATGAGAATCCAACATTCATGTAGTTGCAAATATATGTATGCATATACTCCAACTATGATGAGTTAAGAATTACTCACTTTAAAGACACTTAATAACACTGAAATGTGTGAACTGGGAGAGACAGAAGATTTAGGAACTAAATTTAAAGACAGTAAAATTTTAATTTTAAAACTTTCAAACAACCTTTAAAAATTAAAATTTTCTCAGCTCTTTAAGTATTAAAAAACAAAGCTTCTGAATACATACCATTTACAAAAGCCGAAAGAATACTCATATAAAATACACCTCAGGAATTAATCACTGACCACAGAGGAGAGGTAAGTGAAGACTCTCAAGTTCAGTAGTAAAATGCCTTTCAAACTATTTCCCTTTCTTTCAACACTGATTTGTGCCTAAAGAAATTATTTGGATCACATGAAATAAAGCACCTTTGGATTCACCTGGAGTACCAGAAGAGCGAGGATCCAAACTTAACCATATCCAGAATAGAATTATTTAACATAGATGTCTTCCTCTTTTGTAAGCTTGGCTGTATTAAGCTAAATCTGGGGTGTGGGGGGTGGAAGGACTATGAATCTTGGGTTGTTGTTTTTTTCATTCTTTGACCAAAAGAAGGATAAGGTGTGGCTGAACAGGAGGAGGAAAGGACTCTGTTAAATACAAAGCAGACAGATGTTTGGGGAAAGAGGTTATATTCTAAACTAACCCACAGGGCTTGCTAGCGTGATGGATAGGATACTCCTTGGATCCCATAAACATCCTGTCAATGTTGAGACACTGTTGGAAAGGATGGCAGTACTCCTTAGAGCTGATCCCCTCCTGTCTAAAACACTGTAACTCCTCATTTCCGCAGTTTGCTTAGTCCCAAGTATTAAAACAATACTTGTAATTTTTTTATTTTTTTTTTTACAATTATTATTATTTTTTCTTCTGGAGTGAAGAGTGAAGTATGAAGAGTTTAATAATCTTGCTGAGGCATATATATGTGTCTTACAGATACAAAGAAGTAATTTTTTTTTTTAAATAAACCTAATATATTTCTCATTCTTTCCTCACTTAAGTATATACATCCTTCACCATCACTCCTCCTTGGTAAACAAGATTCGTTGTAACAGGGAAAACCAGATATCTATCAGCAGATCTCTGTCACTTCTTGGTTTTATCATGGAGTTCATCCCAGTCTAGAAAGTCCACCTGCAGTCTTGTTGACTAGAGTGAGAAACTAGCTGTTCAAGGCTAAACAGGCAGTGCAACACTGAAATTCTTATTAAAATGCCCTTTTGTTTTTTCGAGGCTCTGAAGTACTTTCATAAGCAAATACTACAATTATTCCTTGGCTTCAACTGGATTTGATCCTACATGTACCTGTACCAGCATCATTTTATGCAAAATGCAGAGGAAGGGTGTCATTTAAAACTCTGGTTTCTACACTAGAATCTAGATTTCAGAGTAAGTTTTGAGAAAACTTGGAAAATAAAAGCCACTACAGTGTAAGTCCTACGTAAAAAGTAATGAGAACCACACTGGTGAATTTCTTCAGTATCCACACTACAGCATATAGCAATTCCAAGATTTCAGAGCTCTCTAGGCTCTTCCATGGTCAAATTTAGCTGTTTTGGTTTTTTTCTTCTTGAAAAAGACCTTTTTCAGCAGGTTCTTTTAAAATGCATTATTCCCACAGCTAAGGCAAGAAACTGAAAACAGTTCTCCAAAACCAGGGGCGAAAAGCAACAAAAGACATACAATATACACTTGAAATGCCTGGAAAAACAAAAGCAACTTAGCAATTTCAACAGCAAAGTGGTAACATAAACAGCACTAACGGAACCTCATCTATACACATTCCTAAGAAAAGTATGATTTGAGTTGTAATCCAAAATGTAGAGCTATTGTATCTGGAAGCTGGTAAAACCAGAAATTTTAAAAAATAATAAACCATACATAAAAGCCCATGAAGTCTACTGAATAAGTAAAGTTTTTTTTTATTGTTTTTCTTTGTCTCTGATGATAGAAAATTTGGTGTTCCCATTTTCAATTGTGTAACAGTAAATGCAAAGGGCAAGGGAAAAGGCACAGATCTTCAGGATGATTTCAGGAGGGGACGTGCTTATAATGCTGTCAACTGTACAAAGAATTTAGCATCCCATTTCCTGGAACTCATCTCCTCCCCAAGTAATAATAGAGAATCATTGGGACTTTGCTGAAAGCAATGGTGTGTTTAACAGTAGTCAACATCTTTCTGAATTGCTAAAGCATCTGATGTATGTATAAAATGTATCTTGATTTAACCAATAGTGACTTTTATTAAGTTTAATTACTTCCCTCTACAGCTTTCAATTGAAGACAGTGTTAAAACAAAGACTACTTCATGGAATAATAAAAAAATTACACAAATGTAGCACTTGCAAAACACCTCAAGTATTTTCTGAATTATTTAAACCTAGTTTCTGAAGTATTTGAACTCAGTCTTTTACAATCTGACACCTTGTATAATTACAGCAATGAGACCTAAAGGAAAAGGATTTGTCAGGTTTATTAAAAAACCAAGAGTCTTCAATATGCTCTTTGGACAATGAATACTGTACTTATTTTCTACTCTTGTTTAACCTGTAGTGGACAGGTAACACATCTTTTAAGTCAGTGAGTAGTGTTTCTCCATTTTAGTTACACTTGTGTGATGTATTTCTGTCACTTATTTTAAATTACAATCATGAGTGATTTTGACTGTTAAAATTTCAGTTTGTTCTTTTTAGCCTCCTTCTCAATCTTAGTGCTCTAAAAGACCTCATGCAAAAGTGATTCCTGTACTTTAATGTGATAGGAAGACATAATATGTAAGAAGAACTGAGGTGGGAGTACAGATAAACAGCAAATAACTTTATTTGAGCATAACTTCTGTTATGAAAGCAAGAGTTTGGGGATCCCAGGACATAAAACAACTGCAAAACTATAAGATAAAATTATTAACTACAAGTATCACAGAAGAAGCACCACAAACTTCAAAATCAACAGTCTTTCATTTTTAAGTGCAAGGAAAAGTTTTGGAAATAACAAAAGCTAGTACATCCAAAAACCCCAAACAAAACCAAAGTACAAATATCAGCTGCTCTATGACCATGTCCTGAGGACACAGTTTTACGCTACCAAACCATGACACAGACTCTGACTTTGTATTAATAAAATGTAATGAAAGGTCAAGATCACATTTTTGTAATAACTTCTAAAGCTCTGTGAGTTTGAATTCATCCCTTCTATGGTCAGGTACTTTAGTTCAAATCAAAACTTTAATAAAGTTTTGACATGGCTTAATATGAGTTTGCTCAAAATATACAGATATTTTAAAAACTAATAAGCTGTGAGGAACATAGACGTTACTTTAAAAACTAAAATTAGGAAGGTGACATTACAATTTGCAGGGGCTAATTCTGACTGGTTTTCTAGATGATTTCTGAGAAAAGAGAAGCGAGCCATATTGCTGGCTTAAAACTTCAGACAAAGCTAAGGTGATCTTTCACAATCCTTCCAGAAGTCTAAAATGCATAAATATCAGAAAGCTGCGTTCATTGTTTGACAGTTGGGAGTGTGCTAAAAGTAGATACTTGTTGAAAGTTTAAAATAATTACAAACGTGTTGGTACCCTGGATAAAGCCTACAAACTACAGTCATCATGAAAACATAGGGGCAGATTATACTTTTTGAACAAGATTGTCACTGTGCAATTTAACCCATGGCACTAGTAAGAAAGTTTGTGTGTCTATCTCAGAAGTCATAATGGTGCTCAGATTTCACCTCAGCACCAGATTGCACCCTAGAGATAGCAGATTTTGCATCCCCTTCTCTAAACAAGAGAATATGCAATGTAAAGCAAGAAACAGAGGTAGTAGCTGCTTTTAATTAGTACAACCCTTCCCTCCTTGCACCTGGTATCCTTTCTGTTGTTTTCATCACCCTTCCCCTGTTATCCTGCTCATTCACAGGTTGGCTCATGCCCTGAATCAAGGCTCAGCTTGGAGGCAAGGGAACACAGGCACACCATTAGTTGGTTGGAATGGAAATTATGCAACACCCTTCTATCCAACCAGCCCCAGTGGCTGTGGTAAATTCCAATCCTGCATAGCAGAGATTTATAGGTGTAGCCTTTCCTCCTTCCTCAGTTCTGTGACACAACTTGAGCTAGACTGGATATAAGGAAAAATTTCATTACTGAGTGGTCAAGTATTGGAACAAGCTGCCCCAGGAGGTGGTAGAATCACCATCTCTGGAGGCGTTAAAAAAACATGTAGACATGGCATTTCAGGACATGGTTTAGTCAGCTGAAATTCACCTGAAATTGTCAAACTGTGACATTTACCAAGATTTCAGGTTCAAACCACGAAAAAACAGGAAGAAACAGAACATACTGCTTTTTAACAGAATCACAGAATCATAGAACTATTCAGGTTGGAAAAGACCCTTGGGAACACCGAGTCCAACCATCATCCCTACTCTACAAAGTTTTCCCCTAAACCATATCCACCAACACCACATCCAAATGACCCTTAAACACATCCAGGGATGGTGACTCCACCACCTCCCTGGGCAGCCTATTCCAGTGTCTAACCACTCTTTCTGTGAAAAAAAAATAATAATTCCTAATGTCCAGTCTCTTTCTTTGATTCCTCCCAGCTAACATGAGGAAGAGAAAAACACATGGTGTTTATGGTATGCACTTCAGCATTGCTGTGCAAGAAGCAGATTTATGAATTGGGGTGACACTTCACAGATGGCAAAAAACCCCCAGTATTAACTGCCTGTCCTAAACACCATTGTATAGGCTTAACTTCTCTGTTTTCCTCACTCTCAAACACTCTACCTGTTGTAGACAGAAAACTTTCATCACCAGTTGCTCAGGAAAAACACAGACCCTTTGGGCTAGCTAGGATTCAAGTGTCCCAGGCTACAGTTGATGTTTAGCCATACTGCTATAGAGTCCTAGAAGGAGCAACTGATATTTGTAGCTTGGTTTTGTTTGATTTTTCTTGAAGTGCTAGCTTGTGTTATTTCCAAATAATCATCAGCCATTTCCCATTTTTATTTTTCTCTCTCTAAAAAAAATTAGGCTAGAAAGACTTATCTTAATCATACACCTAGTAATGCTAATATATATATATATATATAAAATAACTAAACATATCTATATGGAGAGCTTGAAAGCAAAGACAGCAAGGTGTCCCTGAGCTAAATTTTATATACCTTTAGTTACCCATAACATCCAGTATTAACTCATTAATAAATAACTGGTCATTTTTTCTGAAGATGAGATTGCCATAGTCCTAAATACAATGTATCACAACTAGGCAAGGCTAAAAAAATGCTGATTATAATTTGAAAATCTAGAAACCCTCCTTCCAGCAGGACAGCTGTTCTAATGTGGACACCCATGTTTGAGACACACCAGGTTATTGGCTATTTATAGCTTTAATTTCCTAGAGATTCAAGAGGAAAAGGAACTGGTTCCGAACTTTAAATTATTATTATCATCAACATTACTTCATAAACGTAGGCAGGTGGCAGAGTAAGCATTTCTTATACACTTGTTTCAGCCGGATTTCTTTTTAAATAGCTGCTGTGCCACTGCCCAGAAACTCTAAAAGCAATGGAGACAGAGTAAGAAAGATTGTGTAGGTAATGGGACCAAGGATTTAAAAAAAAAAAATAAATAAAAAAAAAAATCAATTGGTAAATTCCTAGTTAACTATAAACAGAAGACAGGGATGCATAAAATATGGCATCAATCTCTTCCACTAATCCCTGCCGCAGAGTAACAGTGTAATCTGCATATGTTTGTGCTAATCAAATATTGAAACAAATTGCTTGACATTGTGCTACGTTTCCTGTCATATCAGTCAGCACCGAACTGAAAGCCTTTGTCTCCTCAGGGTATAATGACACTGCTTGAGACATCTGAGATAAGTTTATCTGATAAAACAGTTCAGAGTACTAATACAGTCATTATTGAGGTATTCAGTTGTTTACACTACTTGAGAACAGTGTCCCTAAAATGTCTTTCTGAATACTGATGTATCACTTGTTTAAAAAATGGACCAAACCCAGGCATGCCAACTATTAAAGAGAGGGGTGGGAGAGTGTTCCAAGCCAGCAGCCTCTCCAAACCTTCCTGTTGGATGCATTTTGGCTTGTTCAATTATTCAAAATATATATGAAATTTTCCGGAGAAAAGGCATTTCCATTTTTGTAGTGCTCCAAATGGATGATTTGACACAGCATTTCAAAATGGGATAAAAATAAAAGTGTTGGTATGTAACCTATTTGTCCAATATGGAGAAAAAAGGAGAGCCAGTCTGCCAGTCAGGACTGCTGGTATGGCATGCTGGCATACACAGCCCATTTTGAACACTTACTGGACATCTCATAATAAACAGCAGGCTTTACAACATGCTCAGAGGTTCAATTTATTCAGATTTTTCTGGACCAACTGGAGACACCAGAGTCAGGGGACTGACTTTCTCTAAATTCCTACCATTAAGACACAATTCAGTGTTGAACAGCAGGAAACAAAAGCAGGAGCTATGACCTCTGCAAGTCTCCTCATCACTATTCTTTACTGTCACCTGCTGCTGGGACATTCAATTCTACTGAGGTGGAAAAGGACACACGTTGCATGAGTGGAGGATACTTTTCTCCTCATACCGAGATAGGTACCCAATGGAACATGCTCACACAGGCAGGAAGACAAGCACTTTCACTTCTCTCCCTGGAAAGGTGAGAGTATGTACATCAGTCTGGAATACAAAGACACTCTCGATTCTGACATGCCATTGGGGGAGAAAAAAGATTAAACAGTGGTGTGGAGAAGAACACAAGAACTGAAAAGAAAAGGGAACAAACATCAGAAAAAATGCAGAAAGCATGAATGGGATGTCTGATACTGATGATGAAGTGCCCTAGCAGGCCAATACAGCTAAAATAAAAAAGGGAAAGTGGCAGCATTTTCACAATGCTAAGAAAGAGCAGTGTGTAGTTTGCAATAGCTGAAATGGAAAGGGTTTAGGATAGAACAAGCATGGCTATTTTTAGAGATTATTCCAAGTATGAAGCTGGGTTTCTGCAATAAGGCTGGAAAGGAAGGAACAGGGCGGAATATACACAACAAAACAAAATCCTGGTGTGGATGTGTGTGGGGTAAAGAAGAAAGAAGCGGCAAGAGAAGAGTGCCAACATTCCAGACAATAGCAGAGTGGGGTTATTTATTATGAGAAATCAGGAGTGGGGATGGCAGGGCTCCCAGAGACAAGGAGTTCAGCATGTCTGTGATGCAGACAAACCAAGGGATGTGTGGGCGAAAAGTCTGGGAAGGTGAAAGAACTGATTCTAGATGGGAGGGTGGAGGTCAAAGGCAGTGGAGTATGTTTAGAAGCCAATCAACAAATGCAACTTGTTACATCATAAAAAGTGATAAAGAGACCCTAGCAGAGACAAAAACATGTTTTGCCATTTGTAGTGGCTGCCAGCACTGAAGCATTCTGTGGTGCTTAGCGGATGCTGCTCCCACCCACTCTGGCCTCCTACAGCTTAGTAACAAGTGGCACATGCTCATCAAGTATAGTGGCCATCAAATTCCAGAGCAGTGTCATATACAAAGCACAGAAGGCTGCGTAGAAAGTGAGGGTAACATTTTTACATGTTTAAAACCAGCTTTGCTTCGTATATCATCATAAAGCATTTCCAGCATAATAATTACCATTGCAAAGAATAAAAACTTGGGCCCAGCTTTTTCCATAAGAAAACTGGTCAGCTAGTTTAGACCACTTTTCTCCCTGTCACATACCTATTAAATGCTTCAGACTGTTTAATGTGATAAAAATGTCTAGACTGCTTTTTGACTGAAAGCTTAAAGAAGAGAGTTATTTGCCCTTGGATAGTAAACTCCTTTTCTTCTGTCTTGGTAAGCACAACAACATACATGCTGTACTGCAGACCACACTTTCTGCATGTGTACAACAAATGCATTTTTGGTATCCTTGTAAATCATCTGAGATTTTAGAGAGGAGCCAGGGAAATGTGAAGAATATACATGCAGTATATACATACAATACTGTACAATGTTGTTTTTTAAGGGAAAATCTGGAGCTTATAATCAAAGAGCAAATGTTGCAGAAAAGAATATGCAAGACCACCTCTCAGCCCAGTGAACAAGAAAAGCAGAAAAATAACCTAAGAAGCTCTGTTAAGATTGGTAAGCAGGGCAGATATTTGTTGAAAGAGGCAGCAAAGGTAGAGTCTAGGCAAGAAATCCAAATGGGCACATGAGAAAAGTCTTACCACATGTGAATCAGTGCATTCAATGCTTTGCGGTCCCTAGTTGCCCGCAGTCTTTAGCAGCTGCTTATTTTTGTATAACAAAACTTCTGACATAATTACAATCCCTGCAAACTTAGATGCAAGTACACAATTTATACTAAAAATATCTCTGGCAGTGAAATTACTCAGCTCAACTGGTACACACCCTTAAGCCCATTCTTTTTAGGCTCTATAAATCTGCATCTGGGGTCGTGATCAAGGAACAGGTGCATCTGATTCTTGTCAGTATCCGCGACTTGTGTGTTGGAAACTAAGCTGCATACCATGGAAAAAGCTTGAGAAGAAACACTATCCCTGGACACCACTCATTGTAACTGACTCCCATAGGAAATACAACTTGCCAAAAGAATTAATGTACAATGTGATGTGACAGAAACATGACTTTGGCACAGTCACAACTGGACTGTCAAATCATGTATCAAAGTCCCACTTCCCATCTTCCTGTACCACATTTGTTCCCAGAGCAGTCTTAACATCCTGAGGATAATTTTTGTTTAAAATGCTCTTCATCTTCATCCAAGACCCTAACTAACTCTTGCTCTCTGTGATCAGGTCAGAAAGTGCACTGCCAGTCAGAGTTGAAGACACAACTGACCACTCTAAGGGTCTAACAACTAAGGGTTTAGGAATATCTATGGGAAGGTTGCTTCAAGGGTAGAAGATGGCAGCTTTCTCACATTAAAAAACATGGAGAGAAAGATCTGTACAGTAAAGGTATTAGGCCACCACTGAACACTTCTGGTATCCATTCTCCTTAAGATACTGTTTTTCCTGAGCAAGTCATGATAGTTCATCTGTTAAAAAGTAAGAAGAGGGTTTTTCAGCATAAACAAGGAAAATTACTTTACTGGATTTGAAAGACTCAGGTAATATACAGCTACACTATATAATGGAGAACACTGAGAAAGGTGCAGAGGTCTAAAATGAGTCTCCTGTGAAGTAACTATGCTTACAAGTTGAATACTTGGAGCAGGAAGGTTGCACGTTTGTCTGTTGGTGGTTTTTTGCTTGTTTTCTTAAATAAATACTTATATAGGTTTTAGACCACTACATCTTTTCTTTTGTCAGCACATTCACCTGCAATCTTCGTTTCTGTACAATTTCCACCCATGTCAGAGGATGCTTTTGTATACTCATAGCACTGCTGAATTCAATCCCTTTTTTGCTCCATAGATGTATAGTTTTTTGGGCATCTGACCAAAATGGCACACATAGGGAAAAGGGAATAAGCCCAGCTGGTGCTTCTCTGAAAAGCCCCATGCCATTCCCAATAACACTGAGAGGGCTCTGCAAGTTTTTTATGCTGAGCAGCTGGCAGAAGCCTCCTGAAGGCGGGCACCCAGACTGTGCTTACTGAGATACCAGGTTGTTGGCAAGGTTTTCTTGGATGGGAGACAAAAGCAGCACAAGGAATAGAAAGGCTACTGCTTCTCCTGAAACAGAAGTGGCTGGCACAGAAACAGAAAGAACAGATTTTTATAGTTGCAGCTTTCCTTTCTAGAGTTTTATTTCTACTGTTTTCTCCAAAATCTCGACAGCATGGGCTAGTTAATGGTTAATCAGTATTACTGCTCACTGCAGTATGCAAACTCACTTGTATAAAGATTTGTGTGTAAGAAAGTGTGAACTAGCTGTGCCCATCACAGAGTATTCTTGAATAACAACATTAAGGGCACAGACACCTATTAGCTTTGTAAACAGGCAGAGCAGTGGACACCATTGCCCCCAAGTTAATTGTTATCAGTGTGTGCTGGAGACAACCATTCATCAGAGGTAACCAGAGTAACCTAACTGCAGGAAAAACAGGAAAATGCAACGTAAAGCTGTTTGTTTAGAGTGCCACCAAAAAAAGGAGCCCTTTTGGAGAGATCAGGGATGATAAAAGGGGCTGATCCAACTCCCTCTTACTGAAGAGTGGTCCTACCCTTCACTTCTGTTTTCTTTCTGATAATCCAATTCCTGCTAGCCCCAGTGATCCCAGTTCAGCCAGTTAATCACTGTCTGGGGGAGGAACGCTATTCACTTGTTATCCTCTGCTAGCTTTGTGCACTGTATCCTTATCAGACATTACCTGAACCAGCATAAAGGAAAGACTGGCAGTGTTTGGCTGAGGGAAGCAAGGGTACCAATTTTTCCAGTGGCAGAAAACTGGGATACTGGGCCAGCCGAGCTGGTCTCACACACAATTCTGGGAAAGATCATTGTGATTTTGAAAACTGGTTAACTTTGCGTGTGCTTTCACTTAGCACTGATTCTCTGCAGTCCACTTTTCAGGACTGTGGTCTGACCTACCAATTCTCAAACAGGTTTGCTATTTCCATGAATTTTACAGACTGCAAACTCCACTTTAAGTAGAAATTTACCTATTTATGAAGGCATTTAAGAACTTGATTACTGTAATATAAAAAAGCAAACCCATAGCTACTGCTACCATAGCCAGTAAGTTGAAATGTTTTTTCAAGCTCTAACTTTTTTTTTAATTAAATCATCTATGAACACAAAGAAACAGACAGCAGAACTACTAAGCAGAACAAAGGCCAAATTTATTCTTAGGGTTTTTTTGAAGCTATAGTTAAAGACTAACTTTAAAATTAAGTTCAAGATGGCAATACATGAAAATCAGGTATAAGATCATGCAGGTGCTGGATCTAATACGAAGAGAAACTGCACTTTCTGCCAGAAATCCAAATTGACATATAGGATAAGAAGGAATAAGTTACTCAGGGAAACCCACCACTGCAGCAGAACTATCAGATCTAGGAAACAAAGGCCACTCTTCTCAAGCTTTTATAATGGACAGCGCTCTGTTACAGTTAAAGAAAACAAACTTCCTTTTGCTCAGGGTTCTCATAGGCACAAGGTAACGTAATCTCTAGCTAAACCTGCCTTTCTTAGAAGGTATGGCTTTGTTCTGGAGCTGAAGTATGAGACCAGGATATAAACCAGGATAAAAATCATCACAAGGTCCAAAGCTAACAAAAAGGCACAATGATAAATAAGAGCTCCAGCCATGCTGCCTGAACCTGGCAAGTGCCACAAACTGAACACCAAAACCACCAAATCTTATATACTACACTGCAGAGAAAAGCTTCCCACTCTATTATCATTCCTGTGACTGAAATTAAGACATGCCCCCACAGACCTGCTTTAAAAATAACATGCTATAATAACAGTTTACCCAGTGTTGTTTATAAAACACTCTTGCAAAATATTCCCTATACCTGTAACATTTCAGTCAATGTTAAACAAGAAAACCAAACAAAAACAACACCTATAAAAATGAATATTTGTTTCCTTTTTTTTTTCCCCCCATACGGTATTAAGAGACATATTTTCCTGCATTAAGAGTATTAAGGGTTCTTGGAAAATGTGATGCCTCACTCCAACATTTTGTTCACACAAAAATCTTCTGGCAGGAAAGAAATGATGTTTCCAACTGGAACTAGGTGGTAACACTGGTCAAAGACCAGGTATATCTGATAGACAAGCTGGTAACAGAGAAAATGCAGCTCAGACTATAGTAGCACAAGAATGTTTTATTCAAGTCTTCAGTGGGCACATTTATGCTCTGCAGTGAATCACACAAATGTGTGAGCCAGCTCTGAGCTGGAAGTGTTTTCCTATTCTTTCTGGGGTGCTAGAAGCAATTCCACTATGCAGGTTAATTTAGTCACTTCTCAGCCATGCAGAGCTCCATGATACCAAAGCTGGGCTTTGTGCCTTTCCAGGAATCTTGGGGATTTCTACCCTTTATGCTATGTGGGGCAAACATACCTTCTGCTGTAACATTCTAATGTGAATGCTGGGTCAAGGTACATCTACAAACACACAAAACAGGCTGGCTAAAAGCCTTAAAGTACCACAAAGCAATCTTTGAAGCAATCAGAGATGATTTTAGACTCCAGTAATATTCTCAAAGACTCTTCAGTAACACTTGGCTTTGTTCAGAATAACAGGCTACAGTTACTGAATCCTCCATAAATTACTCTGTACTAGCAGTATTGCTGTAATACTCATTTTTCACAACATATAAACAGTACCTGCTCCTATGTAACGCATAAATACTGTGGCAACAGGGGTCTCTCTAATATATTTTTTGTCATCTGACTGTGAGCCTCTCCAGGCAGGTGCACTAAAAGGCAAAATTATTTCAGCAAATCATGGGTGAAATCCAAACTCCAGCTTTGTACTGTGGCTTTTAAAACTTAAAGTCTACTTCAATAAAACTACTGCTTAAGGACTGAGTTGAGCCTGAAATTCAGTAAACAGAAGCAAATTCAACTGTGAAAAAGCATGCATTTGCAAGTAATGTTTCAATGTAGG
>NW_009952153.1:3490623-3491724 GCF_000747805.2 Chaetura pelagica | reverse complement strand
GTAGGGAAACCACTTGCTAGATTCAGGTGACCCATCTCAAGTACATCTTGAGTGGCATGTCAAAACTTTTTTCTTATTCTGTAAAAGACATAAGCAAGCAATTATAATAGGTAACAGACAACATACAGAGATGAGATGAAATAAAACTCTTCAGTCACCTCTTCAGGGAAGAGGGCTGTGTATGACTTGGAAATGACTTGATTGTCTGTGAAATATCATTAAGATAAGAAGCAAGTAAATGAATGCAAACACACACAGATATTTTAGTTACTCCTTTTGGATACTTCTTGAGCATTTAGTCTGCATGGTTTCATATGGCTCTGGCTGCATGACGAGTTTGAAGCTCCAGCAGTAACAGACGTTTCTCATCAGTATAATGTACTCGAGGCACCTTGCATGTCTCAAGTGATAAAAGCCATCTGAAGCATCAGTAAAATTCTATTTTGTCATCTTCTCATGAAGGAGGAGGAAAAACAAATTGCTTGCAAACATTTAATATGCTTCAGAATGAACCTCACAGAAGACAGCTTATAGGTTAAAAAAAAAAAGGTTTTTTGCAGTTTCAGTGTAAATAGTCAATAAATATTTTTTGTAAGTGTTATGATGCTGAACAAAAGTATGACAAGAAAGCAAAGTTGTTAAAGGTCATGGAGACTGAAAACTCAGTGGACTTAAACGTTCATGAAACAAATGATCTGGTCTAACTTTTTTTTAAAACATTTTTAACATGACATATACTAAATCAGCTTCCTGAAGTTTGAATATATGTATACAGCAGAAGGAATCAATGATCTTCAATTTAAAAAGCACCATTTTATATTTTTACTCTAATTTTCAACATATATATATAAAATTCTTCCTTTAAAAATAAAAAGGGAAGATTAAAAGGCAGAAGGGAAAAAGACCTCTTTAAATCTCTTCAGGATTTAAAACTCAAAATCTAGTACAGTAATAAACTTGACTATAAACAGCAGTGCTCACCAGATGGTCAGAAAGCTCCCCAGAAAAACAGACCCCTCTCACAGATTTAAAAAAAAAAAAAAAAAGCTACAAAAAGCGGAAAAAAGACATGATCTAAGAAAAAATTTTTTTTTATCATCC